>NC_090648.1:317500141-317727641 GCF_040937935.1 Hyperolius riggenbachi
TGCACTCGTGAGTGTGCAGTATGGAACCGCGTGTTTTCGGGAGGACTCCTGAAGACTTACAAAGCAGCAGTGGATTCAAATGGAGGAGCTGCCGCTGCAACAAGGGCACCAGGAGAGGGGCGACAAGCCTCTACTGGACCCAGAGCCTTCCCTCTTCTTAGGTAAGTATGTGACTTTTTTTTAAACTATTCCCAATGATTTTAATGCTTGCAGACCAACTTGGA
This sequence comes from Hyperolius riggenbachi, assembly GCF_040937935.1. Lineage (NCBI taxonomy): Eukaryota > Metazoa > Chordata > Amphibia > Anura > Hyperoliidae > Hyperolius > Hyperolius riggenbachi. The sequence continues at coordinate 317,500,366 of NC_090648.1, forward strand.
AACAACCAATTCGGCTGAGACTATGGCCCATATGCAATTCACTTTTTCTCCTGGGTTTTCTCCTAGGTGATGTTGTCACAACTTGTCATAAAATGCCTTTTAAGTCACCAGCAAGCAAGAAAATATTCAAAATGAATTTGTTAGACCCTTTTTCAATAACTTAGTGGTACTCTTCCAATTGTAAAATGCTGAAAAGTTAGTTCAAAGAGAAGATAAAAACTATCTCCTAGGAGATAACTCAGGTGAAAATGTTAATTGCATATGGGCCCATGTCTTAAATTTGTTGGATAGTGCTGCTCACCCTCGCCCCCTCCCTTGGGGTGGATTTTTGTTAGCCATAGGTGTTACTTTCCCTAGATACGCTTCTGTTTCATTAGCTTGTAGTCTTGTTCTTAAAGTGTACCTTAAGTCAGGGAAAAAAATGAGTTTAACTCACCTGGGGCTTCCCTCAGCCCCCTGCAGCTGATCGGTGCCCTCGCAGCCCCGCTCCGATGCTCCTGGACCCGCCGGCAGCTACTTCTGGTATCGTCATCACCGGCCGTCAGGCTGGGAACTCTAGTGATTCTTTGCGTTCCCAGCCACAATATCACCCCCTATGCTGCTATTGCGGCAAGGAAGGCCGCAATAGCAGTATAGGGGGTGCTATTGTGGCTGGGAACGCGAATAATCACTCGCATTCCCAGCCTGTCGGCCGGTGATGGCGAAACCGGAAGTAGCCGCCGGCGGGTCCAGGAGCATCAGAGCGGGGCTGCGCGGGCACCGATCAGCTGCAGGGGGCTGAGGGAAGCCCCAGGTGAGTTAAACTCATTTTTTCCCCTGACTTAAGGTTCACTTTAAGTTGTGTAGTGCTTAGGTGAACACAGCAGCATCTTACTGAGGGATTTACTCCCTCAGAATGTTCAATGAAAAGCTAAAAAAAATCCAAACAGATGCAAATGTAATGCCAATATACCCAGCTTTGAACTGGACCAGTAAGATACAGCACCTGGTCCATTTCCAAGCTGCATAAATGTGCAAAATGTTTGCATCAGCTCAGAATTTTGAGGATCTTATTGAGCATCACTAAAGGTGAATACTCCAGCTACAGAGCCACAGTGTGCTTCATAACTCCTAGCTGTTATCAGATGTACTGTACTACAACGTTGGAGCAGTAGATACAACTGGCTCTTCATGAACACAAAACATGGTTTTACAATGGTAGTTCATATGAGCCAAGGCTATAGGAGAACCACTCGATTAAGCTGAAGCTTTGTTTACTAGTGAAGCTTTTGTGTGGCTCTGATTTGCTGGTCACAGTTGTGTGCTAAAGCAGGAAGTGATTGCAGCACCTCAGAGCCATGCAAATCTATCAGCTGATCAAACCAATTACATGCTTTTCCATGAGTTCTCATACATAGAAGAATCAATATTGCTTATATGAAAAACTTAATATATATATACCGTCATTTAGAAACTACTTTTTCCCTAAAATAGGCTTTAGGAAAAAGAAAAAAATATTGTCTGTAGCAATAGCTAAGGCAGAAAGAAAAATAGTTTGGCATATCTAGCACTGATAAGGAGTCTGAGAACTTTAGATGAACTAACAACCAGGAGATGAGTTTGAATGTGTTCCAGGCGGAACTACATGAGACACTTCCCTGTCTGCTAATCAGCAAGATGCCTATCTCTGCAATGAAGCTTGTCCAGGGATAGTAAATCTTCTAAAATATGAATAGCTGTAGTACAATGTGAATTATAGACCGTAAACATGTCTAGAGAAAATCTACTGCAGTTTGAGCCTTGAGATGAGTTAACGTAAAATTATTATCTGTAATATAACGTGAATGTACTTTTCTGGTTAATTAGCTGATGTAGTGTACATTTTTTGTAGGATGTCTACCCTGTGGAATTGTCTCGGGATGGTTGTGGGTTTTTGAAATGAGCAATATAGTGCTTGGAAATACTTATGTTGCAATAATAGTACATCTATAGCTTGATAGTGAGGTTTAAAAATGAGTTGCAAACAAAACCCTCTCAGCTAGCAGAGTTTCGTCACAACCCCGATTTCCCTGAAGGCCATAACCTGCTCTCATTTCGATGGTGGGCTTTGAATCATATTACAACTATTAGGCATATTTTGCAGAATGGTTGTATCTGCTTACTTCAACAATACAAGGACACCTTGTCCCTCCCACCCAAGGATATTTCTTAATACACAATTTTCCCACTATATTGACCTAGAGGCCAAGGTCAAACTAGAAATGATAACTACGCCTTTTGGGGTATTTGACCGATCCGCTGCATAGAGGTACCCTATCCTTTCTCTACTAGACCCTGAATGCCAGGCCATCAAACACTAGAGATCGTTTCCAGGTAGAGTGGGAAGGGGACTGGCACACCACTCCGGATGACGATCAGTGGCAGCAGTGCTTGGACACATTTTCCAAAGATAGCCTCCAGGTATTAACATTGAGGTATCCCTTTGTTTACTACAGAGAAGCTATATTGTACCTGATAAGCTACATAACATTTCTGTAGATGAATCAGCACTTTGCTTCAGAGGTTGCCAGTATATGGGTACCATGTACAATATTTGGTGATCCTACTCAATTATGATGCAAGATTGCTCAACTAATTAATGAAATTCTGTTATTTTATTTATGGATGGATGCAATATTTTTCTCCTAGGAATAAAACCCGATAAATTGCCCCATTGCTAAACACAAATTGGTTCAATTTATTCCAAACAAAACAAAAACTTACATAGTCTCTTAATGGTACCAATATTCTTTGTTGTACGGTTGTGTAATTAAGAGAATACATACCACCATGATTTATGAAAAAAATGAAAGCTAATCTCACTGATACGTTCCACCATTTTGATAAAATTTGGCAGCCCTGGGTCCAGAATGCTCTTTCTTTGAGCACTAGACGTTTTATCACAGTTTTAAGCAATAGTGTATTTTTATTGTGGTTGTTTCTCATTTGTGGGGACTTTGTCTTCCTCTTCATGTCCATGTATTATTTGTAATGATGTGATTTATCATAATTATTTTGAGTTCTATTGCTTGTACTTTTGCTCTTTTTGTCTTCTAGCTAAAAGCTCACAGTGAACCTTGACAGCTTGCTGTATGATCTGTTATTGTTTTAAATAAAATGGTTTTGAAACTAAAGATTCCAAGACAGAAGACATAAGTCACTTTGTTGTAATGCTAAACTGGTAATAGTACTTCCTGAGACTCTCACCTGGGACATGTAATCAGATCCGGAAAGTCAGAGGAATGTTAGAAAAAATGTACTCTGTACCTAGCAAGTATCATAGAAAGTAGGTTTAAAGTTCTGCCCCAGGACACTCGTATTTTGGAAAGTAGGTCAGTAATGGCATTCTTTAAATATGTCAAATGACAGGTGTGCTTTGATTCATTAAGAGAATGGGAAGGGGAAAAAAGACCAAAGGTTTGAGAACCTCAGAGGTAAACAAAGCCTCTGATTGTCTGCATTGTTTCTCAGCTACATCCAATCAGAGGCTTTCTTACTTCTAAAGTACCACCTCTAAGGTTAGAGTTATATGTGGCTACAATCTGTGAGATGGGCAACTGGCTTTTCCATCCTTTCCCTCGGTTTGCTAAATTCACCACCGAGACCTACCACCCAAATTTGTTAGGCCTCAGTGTACCGTAACTTAACATTTCAAACATCTAACCTTGGGGATGTTAGGGAATATCTGATTTGCTGTATCTGAGCCAGCAGTGAGGCAGTCAACTAAAGGCTTTGCTTACTGCGAAGGTCCAACCCTACATAACAATAAGCAGTGAAAGCAGTACTAACAGTTCCGGTAGACTTGCCAGCTGAGCAGACACGTGAACAAAATGTCCTGAATGTTGCTGATATTTGAATCTTGTTGAAACAAAACTAAATAGGTGATATGATGGGTTCCCATTCTACCCATAATGTTTAAATGGTGATTACAAAGAAATCGGATAGATTACTAGTGCAAGTGCATGTACGTGACTGCAGTAGTTTTGAGGAAACCATTTAATTTACTGTATCTGTATGTTTTTTGGATAGGGAGCCTAGAGACAACAGCCACAAACACGGGAAGAAATTACAAACTTCATCTAGATAAAACTGCAAGGTAAAAGTGCTATCCACCACGACACCACCATGCTGCCCACTATTCCAATGCTTGTAAATGCAGAAATTTAGGATGAGCAAACCACAGCAGCTTTTATTGGCTCACAGATATTTTCAGACTCATCAGGAGTGGGCTATACATGTATGTAAAAGTTACATTTTGTCCTTGGCTGTAGAGTATACACTACCCAGTATCCTCTTTCTACACTTTTCAAGCCTAGTTAACCCCCGAAATATATCTGTTCTGTATTTTAGAAACATGCCATAAAAGATTTATAAGATGGAGAAATAAAACCGCAATTCATGCACAGATTACAACCCTTTATAAACTGGCCTCATACAGTATGTATGTGTCTGGGAAAATAAGACCTTTAACAATACATATGACATCCTAATGGAAGAGTTGCAATATGAGCACAGATGGCTTTTTTTCCCCTTCTAAAATCTGGTTCAGCAATTTTTTAACACTACATTTGTGAAAGAAAAAAGAGGTGCTTTTCAGTAGCCAACGGAGCTTTAAACTAAGGAAAAAGTGCTGGAAACAACCTAAAATGGAGAAAAGAAGCTTCTTTAAAATACACTTAAGGAGGAAAATGGGCAAATAAGAAGTGTAAAAGCATTGAAAAATTACAAACAGATGCCCTGCTCTCCACACTGTACATAAGTGGTTGCCACTATCAAAGGGGTTGATGCATCAAACGCTTGTAATATTGTGGTGCACACATAGCGCACGGCAATATACCTTTACTTCCACCTGCAGCACCACGAGTTATGCCATTAGCGTGACTCACAGTGCTAAGGTAGTGTGACCGTTGCTACAGTAACGTATGTTACTAACGATATCACGCATTGGTAACACGGCTTACCGTAGCGACGGTCAAGCTACTCTACTACCATGAGTCATGCGGAAGGGATATTGCGTGCACTATGTGCACAGTATTACCGGCGTTTGATGCATCAACCCCAAAAAAGCACAAAAATTCCCCTGGCTGTTTTTTGCAAGTGGGTGTGTTCATGTCTTTATAATTGTGGTAACATGCGCAAAACTACAAAACTGGTGATAACATTAAGGGTCAGTTCAGACCGGTTGCTGCCAGCGATTTTTCCTGTCATTTACCACCAGGATCCACGATGCCCCCCATTGAGATGAAAGCAGTCATTAATCTCCATGTATTTACTGTTGATAGCCAGTGATTGCATGAGTGCCGCGGCCAATCACATTTTCTGAGACACTGTGTGTAGGTCTAGCATCATTTGGGCTACATTTCCATATTCCCCAACGGGCTCATAATGCAATGACATTAACCGATAGCAAATAATTTTCTGCTCGGTAGCAGAAATGTGTTTGAGCAAGCTGAAACAACTTGCCGGCAGCTGGCCATGTGTACCAAAGCTTAGTGAGAAATAGTGGCTATACATGAGAAAGGGGATGTTTGGACCTAAGAAATCTTATAAATACGGAAAACAAAAACTGTATTATTTTTTGATGAAAAAAGTAAAAATTGCCAGGTTGCACCTTTATATATAGGCTTTTTGGTGTCCACCACAAGTTTGTGCCCTATGTAGAAAGTAGCAGAGATGAAGAGTCATACATGCTGTTTTCTTCCCAATTTCACCTACCTGATTGCTATAACAAATGACTCACTGAAAATGTGGCACTGCTTTCAATGTATCATGTCTTTCCTGACTTTCACAATGAGATTTCTGCAAAGAAAGACATCACCAGTTAAACAACAGAACAAATACTTAACTGTCAAAAACAAATTATTCTATCTTTAATAGTATAGTCATTAAAAAATATATATTGGACTTAACCTCTTGACGACCAGCTAACGCCGATTGGCGTAAACTGGTTGTCTGAGGGTTTTCATCATTCGAGCGGCCTTTCCATGTCAGTTCACGGAGGGTGTCTCCGTGAACAGCCGGAGAGCCGCCGATCGCGGCTCGCCGGCAAAATGTAAACAGGCGGGGAAGAAATCCCCGCTGTTTACATCATACGTGCTGCCTCTGATTGGCCGGGGATCGCCGGCATATGATAGGCTGAAGCCTATCCTTCAATGCGCAGGACGGAAATCCGTCCTGCGCAGCTCACAGGGGGAGGGAGCGGGCGAGACGGCGGAGAACGATGCGGAGGGGGGCTTTGAAGAGCCCCCCCCCCCCCGCTAAGCAAATGCAGCCGGCGGCGATCAGACCCCCCCAGCAGGACATCCTCCTAGTGGGGAAAAAAGGGGGGTAGTCTGATCGCCCTGCTGCACTCCTGATCGGTGCTGCGGGCTGTAGAGCCCACGCAGCACCGATCACTGAAAAATCCCCTGGTCGGCAAGTGGTTAAAGCACACGCGCCTCACATGCTTTATGGACCTGAACCAGTTTTATATGCTCCTGTACTGCCTGATGAAGCGGGATTGTTGACCGCGAAATGCGTTGCGATTTTATGGAGCTGTGAATAAATTGTATATTTTTTACTCTGCATTTGAGTATATGTCCACTACCAGAGGGAGGTAAGTCCACCTCGACTTCCCTCTTTTTATCATTTTTAGAACATTGTTTTACTCTGCTTGGCGCCTCTGTTCGTACACATTACAGCATAATACTGGGTAGGATGAGTGAACTAACATTTTGAGAATGAGTTAGGAAAATGAATCATCAGTAACAATGTTCTTGTAAAGAAATTTGCCATATGAGATGTTAGAAATTTATTATGTGAGACCTTGTGACCACCATTGTAGATTGACCTCCTAGCTGGGGTGGTGGTATAAAAGAGAAGTCCAGTCAGATATGGAATTACAATGAGGATGGTGATAGTGAGAGAAAGCAGTCATCTGCTGCAGGTGTTCCCAGCAGGAATGTGATCAAAGTAGAGCTTATGCTCATTGCCAAGCAGATCAAATAATATCACTGAGAAGAGTAACCAACACTTTCTGTACGGATCATAGAATCGTTCCGCTGAAACCTTGTGGAGACTCACATATTTTTTACGGATTTATTTAATCTATGCAGCAAGCTTCATCACAGGTGAATTATGTGGATGTCCCAACAATAAATATCTCCTTGTTACGCATGGTCAAAGGTTTATTACCATTTTCTTGATATATTTTCATACAAATGCTATTAATAAAATGGCAAAGCACAGAAAACAAGTTGTCACTGAAATACAATAAATATCGGATTGTGGCATTTATCCGCAAATAAAGCATAATGAGAAGCGGTAATAATCAGCGCATAGAATGATGGCAATAAATGTCTACACATTATGAATGACTATAATTATCATTTAGAAAGCAGTGTATATAAGAAAGGTTATTTTGCTCGTATTACCAGTTGAACGATGAAATGCATATAGCCGATGTTTAGTTCTTGTGTTCTGATCTGACATGGTTTACATCCATAATATGTTACATTGCAGGAATGTCAGTATAGCATTTTAGGAGTTTTATAAAGATACTTATAGCAACTTTACGGTTGGGTGATAGAAAAAATGATTTTATAACAACGATTATTCAGCTATTGGCGCTCGTTAAATAGATCTGTCAATGTGCTGCTAAAATGACTCAGTGTTATATATCACAAGCACTTCACATTTCACTGACACATTTCAAGACATTGCATCTATTAAGAGCAGGATAAATGGAAATATTTCTATAGCAACGCTTATTTTATGGAAGACCCTTCCTGAAAACCACAAGATACTGCAATGGAGAGTTTTCACATCTTACCTGAAAATGAATTGTTGATACTTCATTGTCTATGTGCAGGTCAGTTTCTAGGCTAAATTGTTCATGTTCACAGAGCGAGGGTGTAAAAAGTTTGCCATCCTCCCCCACCCCCTGCAGTATTTTGCAACCCCCAGTATCAGTTAGCTAGAGGTGGCCCCCAGTATTAGGTAGCCAGTATAGGTTACCAGGTGTCTCCTTATTATAAGCCCCCCACGTATTGGTTGCCAGATGTGCCCCCAGTATACGTAGCTAGGTACAGGTGTCCCCTGGCTGGGAATACAGTGCAGGAGGGAGGAAGCAGTGGGAACACTAACACAGCTGCAGGGAGGGGGGCCAAACTCCTCCCTTCCTTACTTCACGTTCCCCTTCGGTGCTCCCTCCTCTATTGCAGAGCATTAGTACAGGTGAATTGGTTACAGTTGATAACAGGTTAAGTGATTGTATACAATGCCAAGCAGCGATAGCTAAAGCAAATAAAGTTCTGGGATGCATAAAGCGGGAAATATTAACTCAAGATGCTAGTATACTACTCCCTCATTAGAAATCACTTGTGATGCCACATGCAGAGTATGGGATACAGTTTTGGGCACCACACTATAGAAAGTACATTGACCTTCTAGAACAGGCACAAAGACAAGTACCTTAATTAATCAGAAGGGTGGAAGATCTCACTTACCAGTAAAAGTTGGACAAACTGGGCCTATTTAGTTTGGAAAAAAAGCGACTGAGAGGTGACCTGGTTAACATGTATAAATATATCAGTGGCAATACTAAAGCTTGGCAGATGAGCTTTTTCTCCCTAAAGTTGTACAACAGACAAGGGGACCTGATCTGTGTATGGGGGAAACAAGTTTTTGTCATTTATTTAGAAAGTGGTCTTTCACAGTGAGGTCAGAAACCCACTAGGAGCGATTTTCTGAGCACTTTGCGATTTGAAAAGCTCTTGCTAATGTAATGCTATGTGTGTGATCCCACTTGAGCAATGTGATTTTATAAAAATCCCCCATAGCATTGCATTAGCAAGAGCTTTTTCACATCACTAGCGCTTAGAAATCGCTACTAGTAGGTTTCTGGCCTGAGAGTGGGAGAGGAAGTAGTTATGGTGAACTCTATTATCTGCATTTAAAGAGGGCTTGGATGCTTTCCTTGCATTGAAGGGCATCTACGGCTATAATTGCTAGGTAATTCCCGGGAGAGTTGATTCAGGGATTTATCTCACTGCCATCTGGAGTCGAAAAGTATTTTTCCCTTTTAACACAATTTGGGTAGAGAAGTACCCTAGTGTGAATAAAATTAGATTAAAAACAATTTTTTTTTTTTAAGGAAATGAATGAGGTGGCTTACCTCAATAACAACATCTTTGTATAGACAAAAAGATATTTATTTAGCACAGGCAATGCGTTTCATGGGTCTAAGCCCGCTTCCTCAGGCCAATAACAGTGTCTAAAAACAGCAATTTACAATACTTACTATATATGTTCTTTTTTGAGAACACCATGCATAATAAATCGACAGATAAATACAAAATTATTCATCAACCAAACAGATCTGCACATATGATTGAACATGTGCATGACATTGGTTGCACACATATATGAACATGAGTATGTGTCCCACATAATATGTATAGCCAAATTCTATTATTTTTTCCTGATTTTTAATGTTTGTACTGTAAGGCAAGAATGTTACCTTGTAACATAAGGGTAAGGCAAAGTTATGAGCTAAAAGAACACTATAAATCAATAACTTAAATATGTTATTACAAACAAAAGTCACACAGCAGTCGCATAAAAGTAAAGCAAAGACTACATTTTCCTGAAGGTGTATAGAGAGATGAATGAGCTGTGAATCCAAATGAGAGTATTTGGAAATACTACGTCTTACCCCTGCCCCATAGGAATACTGTGAAGGTTCTGTGTTTTGCATTCAGTACATCATGATGATACTCACAGCAGAGCTGGATTGTACAGGGGTGATGGGGAATTCATTGCTCATCACACATCTGATCTGAAACATCATGTCATCATGTCACACTTCACTTCATACACACAAGTGTGTCACAAAACCTGTCTCCATCCTTTTTGTTTTTTGGAGGGGTGGGGGAGGGTGCGTGTGTTTCTTTCTTTTACCTGTAATTCTTACTTATTATATCAGCACTCCATTCTTCTCTGCTGTGACTGAATCTTAAAGTTTTCTCATTGTCTTACACTGAGACTTAATTTAACTTTAAATGTGTTTTAAGTTTCAGATTAGGATAAAACATCGGCTAAGCTAGGCTCTGCAAGATTAAAGGACAACTGAAGTGAGGGGGATATTGAGGCAGCCATATTTATTTCCTTTTAAACAATACCAGTTTCCTGGCTGTCCTGTTGATCCTCTGCCTCTAATACTTTTAGCCATAGACCCTGAACAGGCATAGGCAAATCAGGTGTTTCTGACATTGTCAGTTCTGACAAGATTAGTAGAGATGTCACGAACATAAAATTTTGGGTTAGCGAACAAAGAACGCAAACTTACGCAAATGTTCACAAACATGCCAACCGCCATAGACTTCATAGAGCAGGCAAATTTAAAAACCTACAGGGACTATTTCTGGCCACAAAAGTGGTGAAAAGTTGTTTCAAGGGGTCCAACACCTGGACTGTACCCAGAAGGGTATCCATGCCAAAGCTCCCACCAAAAATTATGGAGTTGACGCAGAGTCTGGTTTTAATCCCTGAAGAGCAGAAATCACAGTACATTCCTGCAAATAATGCACTGGAGTAGTACTGTGCCTGCAACTTATTGTGGCCACAATAGCAGTAGTGTGCACAACTATGGGTGTCAGGGAGCTGTGGCGTGTCACACACAGAGAAATGCAATCGTTCTATCAGAATACAGTGAAAAAAAAAAGCATTATTGTGGTACTGTGCCTGTAACTTAATGTGGCCACAATAGCAGTAGTGTGCACAGCTATGGGTGTCAGTGGGCTGTGGAGTGTCGCACACAAAATAAAAAACAGGAGACTGATGTACTAGCCCTCAAAAGGGCTATTTGTAGTCAGTGAGGAACAAGAACACAGGCCTAGCTAATGCTTTCCCTACCTATCTGCAGCAAGTCTGATCCTGTTTTCACTAACAGCAGTCAGCAGAGAATGAATCCAATATGGCCACCGCAACTGCTTTTTAATGAGGGGGTTGGGCGTCTAGGAGAGGGGTGCTAGCTGATTGGCAGCCATGTGCCTGCTGACTGTGAGTTAAGGGGTCAAAGTTTGGCTCTATGATGATGTAGAGGGGGCAGGTCGAACATGCCTAATGTTCGTAGTTTACTGAGAACGTGAACAGCAGAAATTCGCCGGGACTGTCTGCCAGCGAACAGTTCAAGCCATCTCTAAAGATTAGCTTCATGCTTGTTTCTGGTGTTATGCAGACACTACAGCAGCCAAACAGACCAGCAGGGCTGCCAGGCAACTGGTATTGTTAAAAAGGGAATAAATATGGCAGCCTCCATATCCCTTTCACTTCAGTTGTCCTTTAGGTATGAGTCAGAGGTTAGATGAATGTCACTGGAACCTGCTTTCAGGCTTGTTGTGCTGTAGTGACATAAAATGTTGTTGAAGTAGTTGTATATGTCCCAGCATCACTTGTTATGTGCTGCTGCCGGCTGAACAATCTTACTCAACTACCATCACACAAGCCGTTTCAGCAAAAAATTGTTAGTTCCTTTCCTCTGAAAGAGTTCCACCAGCAGAAGGGGTATGACTTCAAATCTGAGGAGGTGAAAGGCCGCTTCCATTTCATGAGAACTTTCTCTATCACTTGTGGGCACTGGGGTACTGTGGGAAAATCCCCATGCCTGATAGGTTGTCCAATCAAAATAAGACAAGACAAGACAAATAACATTTATATTGCGCTTTTCTCCTTGCGGACTCAAAGCGCCAGAGCAGAGCAGCAGCCACTAGGGCGCGCTCTATTGGCAGTAGCAGTGTAAGGGAGACTTGCCAAAGGTCTCCTACTGAATTAGTGCTGGCTTACTGAACAGGCAGAGCCGAGATTCGAACCCTGGTCTCCTGTGTCAGAGGCAGAGCCCTTAACCATTACACCATCAGCCAGCCAATAAAGAGGGCACAATCTGATCACTCCAAATTCACAGCAGTCAGATAAGAAACACATTCCAGGTAACATGTATAGGGGTCTTCTGTGACCCCAACCACATTCGCCCAGTGTGTATAAAATTTAAAATCAATTTAAAAAAGCAGTGGTTTTAACTTAATTTAAATTATTTTCTTTATTAGAAGTCCTGATTGCAGTGTGGCCCCATTCCTGTTATGCCAAACCAGTGATGGGACAGAGCTCTTGAAAACAGTGAGGGGGGAGGGGGGGAGGTGTCACCATTTCATCTTGAACTCACACCTCCTTTTTAAGGAGGAGCTGTCAGCAATACTATCGCAGAAAAAAAACCCACATATATATAAGTAGATAAACACTTGCTCTGCTTACATAACATATGTATTGCACTGTCCACATTTTGATTTTAGTGATTTTTCTACAGTAAAAAAAATAGAAAATACAGTGGCTTGCAAAAGTATTCGGCCCCCTTTAAGTTTACCACATTTTGTCATATTACTGCCACAAACGTGAATCAATTTTATTGGAATTCCACATGAAAGACCAATACACGGTGGTGTACATGTGAGAAGTGAAACAAAAATCATACATGATGGGATGTGCGTAATTATTCAGCCCCCTTTGGTCTGAGTGCAGTTAGTTGCCCATAGACATTGCCTGATGAGTGCTAATGACTAAATAGAGTGCACCTGTGTGTAATCTAATGTCAGTACAAATACAGCTGCTCTGTGACGGCCTCGGAGGTTGTCTAAGAGAATATTGGGCGCAACAACACCATGAAGTCCAAAGAACACACCAGACAGGTCAGGGAAAAAGTTATTGAGAAATTTAAAGCAGGCTTAGGCTACAAAAAGATTTCCAAAGCCTTGAACATCCCACGGAGCACTGTTCAAACGATCATTCAGAAATGGAAGGCGTATGGCACAACTGTAAGCCTACCAAGACAAGGCCATCCACCTAAACTCACAGGCCGAACAAGGAGAGTGCTGATCAGAAATGCAGTCAAGAGGCCCATTGTGACTCTGGACGAACTGCAGAGATCTACAGCTCAGGTGGGGGAATCTGTCCATAGGACAACTATTAGTCGTGCACTGCACAAAATTGGCCTTTATGGAAGAGTGGCAAGAAGAAAGCCATTGTTAACAGAAAAGCATAAGAAGTCCCATTTGCAGTTTGCCACAAGCGATGTGGGGGACACAGCAAACGTGTGGAAGAAGGTGCTGTGGTCAGATGAGACCAAAACGAAACTTTTTGGCCAAAATGCAAAACGCTATGTGTGGCGGAAAACTAACACTGCACATAACTCTGAACACACCATCATCACTGTCAAATATGGTGGTGGCAGTATCATGCTCTGGGGGTGCTTCTCTTCAACAGGGACAGGGACGCTGGTCAGAGTTGATGGGAAGATGGATGGAGCCAATTACAGGGCAATCTTGGAAGAAAACCTCTTGGAGTCTGAAAAAGACTTGAGACTGGGGTGGAGGTTCACCTTCCAGCAGGAAAACGACCCTAAACATAAAGCCAGGGCAACAATGGAATGGTTTAAAACAAAACATATCCATGTGTTACAATGGCCCAGCCAAAGTCCAGATCTAAATCCAATTGAGAATCTGTGGCAAGATCTGAAAACTGCTGTTTACAAACGCTGTCCATCTAATCTGACTGAGCTGGAGCTGTTTTGCAAAGAAGAATGGGCAAGGATTTCAGTCTCTAGATGTGTAAAGCTGGTAGAGACATACCCTAAAAGACTGGCAGCTGTAATTGCAGCAAAAGGTGATTCTACAAAGTATTGACTCAGGGGGGCTGAATAATTATGCACACCCCACTTTGCAGTTATTTATTTGTAAAAAAAAATGTTTGGAATCATGTATGTTTTTTTGTTCCACTTCTCACGTGTACAGCACTTTGTATTGGTCTTTCATGTGGAGTTTCAATAAAATTGATTCATGTTTGTGGCAGCAATGTGACAAAATGTGGAAACCGTCAAGGGGCCCGAATACTTTTGCAAGCCACTGTACTTCTTAGCATTTCCCATTTTAACTGTGGCTATTTTGAAGCCAATCCTGATGTATTTTCCTCCCTTACTCTCCTCTTCCTTATTATTTATGCATTGCCCACCCTCCACTATAGAAAGTGCATTGTCTCAGTATGAGAAATATTGGCCAATAAAAGAGGAACAGAGGTGTAGGGGGGGAAAACAGGAGTGAAAGAGCCTTCAGCCAATCAAGATTGCATTAGTAAAGTCTGAGGGGAAAGTAGAGAAGCAAAAAAGGACAACCCATCATGCCCTGCAACTTCCTTTTTACGTACCAAATTTTGTGTGTACCAAATAAGAGTCAGGTAAACTGGGGAATGATCATTTATCAACAAGAAAAATAATAGTGATTTTAACTTTTGGATTGCCTGATTACCATCCTTATTACTTGTTTACCAGATAAAAATTAGACTCTTTTCTTTGCTACTAATAATCTATGAATTATTCGTACTACGTTTACAATTCATTATATCATACTTTTTTTTTTTTTTTGCTTCAGTGTCACTTTAACATACAATTCTCCATGTGGATGTACTGTATTTATTGCACTGATTAGATGCTCCCCATTAGCATGCTGGGGTATCACAAAAATGCTGGGTGTGATTCAAGCTCAGTTTCCTGAATAAATATGGGCAGAAATCCTCTTCCTGATGTCTGACTCATTCATTTACTGCAGCTACAGGATGCCAAGTCCCAGCTTCAGACTAGTAAAGAAAATATGTGAAGCATTCGGTACTTTTTGTGGCGCCCAGCACTAGCAAAGGCTGCTCTCAATCTTATATTTACATTTGGAAAACATTTCTGTTTTGATTGAAGTGTCCCAGATGAATAATCGCTATGGCTATTTAGAGTGAGAGATTTCATTAAAATGACTAAAAAAATGTAACACTGTCATTTCCTTTGGGACTGTATGATTCATTTGAAAGAATCCACATCATTTGAAAGGTACTGGAGCTGGAGTACTGTATGTTATGACATTTTATGTATAAAAAGTAACAAAAGACAATAACTAAGTATTTATTGTACAGAGGTGCTTCTTAAAGTGAACCTCCGGACTAAAAATCTACTCAGCAGCACTGAAAAGGCTTGGTGTTTCTTTAACAGTTTTACAGCATCAGAAGTTTGTTTTTCTTACCAAAGCATCATTTTTAGCTGCATTTTTAGTGAAGCTCCACCCATCAAAGAAAAAAAGCCTGGGCTTTTTTTCCCTGATGCTGTGCAGAGCATGATGGGATTTCCTATGTTATTATTCACGTTGCCTGGCAACTGGGAGAGGTGCTCAGGACACAGGACAGTTGGAACTGTGTCTCATGCTCCCTTTCACCTCCTTTCAACCAAAAAGATGGCTGCCATCATGAAATCAAACGTTTGTCTTTTAAAACAGTGTGGGTAAGAGATTATATTACCTATCTATTTTAATTAACATAACTAATGTAACTTAATGACAGTAGGTTTGTTTAGGCTGGAGTTCCTCTTTAAGCTCAGTACACACACTTGATTAAGGCCTCTTTCACAGTAGGACGTTGCGTTTTGATACAACGTTATAGTCGCAACGCAAATTACAACGCAATGCCCCCAAAAAGTGGCACAGCAATGCTAAGTCTGTGCGACATTCACAGTGCACACGTTGCGTCTGTGTGTAGCGTTATTAGAAATTGCTGCATGCTGTGCGTTATACACATTATTAGCTGCGTTGGACTGTTTGCACATGCTTAGTAATGACTTGGAAGCATACTTTTCATTGCCTGTATGCTCTACTGTATGCGATGATAACGAGCATTAAATTGCGTTGCGACTTTTTGGGGCATTGCGTTGTAATTTGTGTTGCGACTTTAACGTCGCATCAAAACACAACGTCCTATTGTGAAAAAAGAGGCCTAAAGTCGGCTGAGGCAGCCGATATCAAACGCCTCAGACAATAAGGTGTGTGTACAGTATCCCCAGACCGCCGCCCTCCAAGATGTCCAGCAGGAAGATCAACACGGCTGAGCAATGGCTGACTGCTTTGTGCACACTGTTCCCCTGCCCGCTGCGTAATGTCGGCATGCAAAGCTCCACCCCCCCGCATAGCAACAGAACGCATCTTCAGCTATATAGCTGATTTCCCACCTGAACAGCCTGGCCCAACGATGTCATCCAAAGGGATCAGGTCACAATCACCGACATAGTGACATGTGTGCATGTACCTTTATGCCCACATAATACAATGCATACAGTAGCTTGTACACTGCAGGCTGCATGCACATGCTGTAGACGGAACCTTGCATGAACTAACGTATACAGTAACTACCAAATCACTGCCAGTTTTCTCTCTAATCAGTAATCCAATCATAATGCATTATTTTTCATCTAATTTTTGTCTATATTTAGCTGTTACCCAAATGTTTCCAAATTGCTCTCTGATTAATAATTAGATTATCCTGGATTAATGGTTGTTGCTTATGTTTAGATCTTGTACATAAAAGGTGCACAAAATTAGTTTATTTTTCATGAACAGAAACAATGAAACAGGTATGCAGTAGAAGTGTAAAAAAAATTATGAAAACAAAAATAAGCAGAGCCGTCACAAATAATCATTTATTCAGTGGGCATCCTGTCCCTTGTGATAGTGTCGGGGATACCAATCAACTCATTCACTTGTAGGGGACTATAATTATAACTGCAGTTTTTTAACTGAATTTTTCTCCTTTCAATGATGTTGTAGAAATGGTGGTACATATTGCTGTGACATTTGTGGATGGCATGTCCTTCATTATTATGACAGCTCTGCATTTTTTTGTTTTACTTCTACCTCATAACTGTTTCATTGTTTCTGTTAATTAAGAACTCACTATTGTGCCCCTTCAGCTAATATTTGCTTATAGGTAAAGTATATCCACAGGAGGTAAATAGTATGCATTCTTATTTCTAATAGCTACAAACCCTTATTGTAATTCTATACTATACAAGGCGAAGGCCACATCCACAGTGTGGCATTGCATTGTGGTATAACAGAGGCAATTTAACAAGCAGTATTGCACTACAATTGTAAGTCTTTGCAACATTCAAAATGCATAAGGTGTGAGGACATCCAACGGACTCCGAATGCAGAGCATGCTGTGCAGTGCCGCGCCGCATAACAAACACGTTAACAGTGGCAGTTCATCATCCTTTTCATTGACTGTATGCGAGGCAATGCGTGTGTAATGTTCCATGCGGCTTTCCCCTTCATTGCATTGTGTTGCAGTGTTTACATGGAACGTAACGCTTCTTCCACTGTGAACTTAGCCTAAAGGTAAAACTAAGACTGCATATGCTTAAAGTGGCCCTATACTGAGAGGATATGGAGGCTGTTACCTTTAGTTTCTTATAAACAATGCATAATGCTGATTCTCTAACTCACCAGGTCTGGTGCTGTGAGCAACCTCTGAGTATATAAGCTGCAAGCTAGTGTCAGGTTTGTGGTTATACTTTGTATGTTATATTACTGAAGCCAAAGACACCAGCAGCACATCCAGGGAATTGGATTTACTACAGGTTTCACTTTAATCTTTTGTGTTATGAATATCTCTGCACCTGAATGCCAACCCAGTTTTCACCATTTCATGACCATTAAAGGCGTGTACACAAGCCGGATTCCCGCTCAACTGATCTGTCAAAACCATCCTTATAAGCCTGCCGACAGACTGTACAGACAGGCAAACTGTCGGCATAACGGCCGCCCTGTCTGACGACCCATCGTTTGCGGGAATCCAGCATGTGTTCGCGCCTTAAGAAATGAAGTACCATCAATTAACATGTCACACGATTGTTGTGTCAATATATATTATATGAACATTTTTATTGGAAATACAGTAAAAGCCTTACTGATGCTTACAAAAACATCAGATCACCCATTTCCAGGTGCCTCTCCATGGCAGCATACTGACTGCCTGGCTTAGTGCTGCCCACTAACCCTATAGGACAATTCAACTATAAAGCTGTCCATCTTACACCTGGCTCTAATCTCGATTTTGCTGTCCTCCCTCAGGAAATTGTGGCGAGTTATTACTCAGTCAGCATGCAGCCATGGAGGCACCTGGAAAACAGGAGAATTAAATACTCACCTACAAATAATTTTCCTATTTTGGTGCATCTCCATGGCAGCATATGTGTTCCCTCCCATTTTTTCTGTCCTTTCAGGAAAACGCCAAAGTACAAGAGATTAGGGCCAGGTGTACGATGGGCAGCTTTATAGTTAAATTGCCCTATAGGGTTAGGGGACGGAGCAGTATGCTACCACGGAGATGCACTAGGAAGGCCAGTATGTAATTTTCCTATTGTTCCCACTGCATATAAAACATGAGACTGTGTTGTTAGTTAATAAAACATTTAAAAAATGATTAGGTTGCTCCTGCTTTCTTAACATAGAAAAGGGAAATACCCAAGACCATAAATATATAACATGCTAAATGCCTGACTGAAGCCGCAGTTCACAATTAGTCTAAAAAGATGATTCTAAAATGACTTTAAAACATTTGTCAAGTGTGAATATATGTGTTTTGTGTAGTTTGTATATATCTGCAGGTACCAATAATGTGTGTAAAAATACCAAGGTCTATGTTGTATGCACTGGGGAGGGGTTTATTTTTTTAATTTGGATTATTTAAATATTTTTAATGTGCCACCAGGGCTTAACATAGCCTTATGTAACAGTAAATAGTGGTGACAGGTACTCTTTATTGACACTGGATCACAAACCCTAAGGCCACCTCATTAATGGCAGGCAAGGGGTTAAAGCCCAACTTAGTCCTAAATTGAACAAGACAAATATTTAAAAGCAATAATGATTACTTCATCATATAAGTATTACCTTTGGAACTGAACTTTTCAAGTTCCCATATCAGCTGTGGAGCCGTGTTTGCCTGCAGTGTGCACCTATTCATCCAGACGTCTAGCTTTGCACACATTTGCAGCTATCGTCACCTGAAGTGATCTTTAGGTCCCAGCCAAGCAGCGTGTTCTGTTCAACATTCCAAGATTCACAGACAAGGGCAATTTTCCATGTAATTAAGTACAGCTGATTTATATTAAACTACCGTAAACTATGACCCACATTATCACAGTTATAAATGGTATAAGGAATAGCTGTGTATTTTTATGCATGGTTTTGTGTAGCACTTTCCTGACTGGCACTAATAGCGCTGCTTATGGCTGCTTATGGTTTTTAACAAAAAAATGATTGTTTCATTCCAACAGCGCTAGCTTTTATGTCCCTGAGTAGTCAGCACTAGCTTGGAAAGTGACCAGCGGCTGGCCTGGGAAACATTAGGGTGACGTTTCTGTGGGAGGCAGCTACCCACAGTGCTTCCCCTTCTCTCCTCTGACTACCTCTGGTGGTTAGTCATCAACAGTTTCTTCCTACACCAAAACATGTGGGAGTGGTATTGCTGTGTGGGCAGCGTAGTAAGCAGCTCAGTTACTAATGTTTACTTTACAGTGATTATTATAGAGCTGAATCACCGGTTGTAAGTTATTTAAACACTTCAGAGGTTGCTGTGACTCACACTAGAGTCATGTGCTCTGGGTCATTTTTGTGAATGAGATTGTATGCAAACAGTGGACATCTTGTGGCATGATACCAGCGTCTGCTGCTGCTTTTGACAAAGTGTTCCAGGTACTTCCGTATTAGTAATGGAAGAAAAACGCTTAAGTGTGAGCTGGAGAAAGTCAGAGGAAACCCAGAAACTCCCTGTGTCTTTTTCCAAGCGTTATTTTCTTTTGACTATGTCTCATTGACAAGCACATCGACACTGCCTATCCGGTTTTACAAATGACTCACATGTCAATGAATGCACTGTAATTTTATGACCTGCAAGACTAATGGCAAAAAATATGTACACCGCTACATTGTCCAAAACCGTAAATGATTCTAGAGTACAAAACCCCGGGGCTGATTTCCACAGACAAGTGCAAGGAGAAGAAGGTGTGAAAGTGGTGCAATTACAATCCATGGCTCATTTCACATTTGAAATGTGATTGTTTGCTCTTGGCAAGGTACCTGCTTTTACTTTATATGTGTAAACAGCCCCACTGTGTCCTGCAGTAATATTGATCCATTTGCAGAGAGTAATCTTACTAAACACACATAGGTTTAGCGCTCTTTCAGATGAATAGCTAAACTTTACATTAAAGAGTATACTTACCTAAACAGAGGGATCCTATTGAGGCTTCCCTCCCTGCTGTTGACCCCTGTCGCTGAATGCGCCTCCCCCCCAGAAGTTTAGTGACAATGCATTGTCGCTATTCCTAAAGGGGCCACATAGCTCTTCCTGCTCCAGTGTGGCTGCGCAATAGTGGACCCAGCCCACCCACGCATGCGCAGTAAGCCGGAACTGCAGGCTGCATGGTACTGTGCATGCGTGGGCGGCTGCACAACAACACATCAGGAAGAAGAGCTGTGCAGCCCCGACGTGGAGAGGGGCCACGCTCAACAATGGGGGGCTGTAGATCAGCAAGGAAAGCCTCAGTAGGATCCTTAGGCTTCCCTCTCTTAGGGTATGTATTCAATTTTGATCCCGAGCTTCGGCTTGGAATTACTTTAAACATGCCATTTAGCCACTCATTTGCTGGGGTTAAGCACTCTCTCGTTGCAAAATAATGCAACCAAACGGGAGCATTTGTAATCACAAGCTTGTCTGCGGTTATTGGTGAGTTAGACAAAGTCATGTCCAGGGCCTACTGCAGCCTGCTTAGATGCACATGTAGAGATTGCCTCAAGTGCTGGACACTTGTAGCTGACTGCAAGCACCCTGCACATAAACAGGAGCACTTGCAAACACTTAAAGCGGATCCGAGATGAAAAACTAACTATAACAAGTAACTTGTGTATATATCTTATCTAAAGTAAAATGGGCAAACGCTGATTAAATAATCTATGAATTAATATTGTAAACCAGTGTTTCTCAACATTTTATTGGTATCTACCCCTTTTAAAACCCTGTACTCACCAAGTACCCCCTAGCATAGTAAACATTATCACAAGTACCTCTTGACAAATATATATAATTGTAGTACATGGTAATTGGTTCTAAACAATTTCCAAGCATTTACTATTGCTTTAAATTAGCTAAAAAAATAATTTGGTGTTGGTTAAATAAGATTTATAATTTTCTAAAACTCTAAATTTGTTATTATTGGTTAAAGGCGTCATCAGGCGATTATAAGGAAAATAAGTGCTACTTACTCAGGGCTTCGTCCAGCCCCAAGCTCCCAACATGTCCCTCGCTGCAGCTCCGCGGTGAGCCATTCGCCTGTGAAGCTTCCCGGTCCGCGGTGATGATGTCAGGCCGACCTGGAAATCGGCCTGTACTGTGCCTGCGCGAGCTGCAGGCTCAAGCTAACAGTGTGTCACTTGCGTGTTACATCAGACATTTCCTCCAGCCCTGCATCCTCAAAGCCTCGGCCACATGGAGTGGCGGTTGTTTTCAATAAAATACCTCTTTAAAGCACAACAGAAGTGAGAGGAACATGGAGGCTGCCATATTTATTTCCTTTTAAACAATGCTGATTGCCTGGTTGCCCTGCTGTCCTGACTCTAATACCTTTAGTCACAGACCCTAAACAAGCGAGGCATAAGGTGTATCTACATGTTAAATCAATATGGGGGGGGGGGGGGAGTGGAAGCTGTACGAATGGGATTCATGTTTGGAGATAGAAAGAGTGTGGAGAATTTGCATGAAAATGTTGGATGCTACATTTATTTTGGGAGACCTAAGATGGGCGAGTGGCAGTCCGTAACTATAGTGTACCTTGCAGCAAGCACTAATAGTAAGATGTGTGTGGGGGCATGGCAAATTGGCAATATCATAGCTCCCAACTTTTTGAGATAAGAAAGAGGGACAGAGGGACTGGGTTCCCAAAGAGGGACTGTCCCTCCAAAAGAAGGACAGTTGAGAGCTATGCAATATGTCTCATGCAATGCAGAAGGCATTCTGTAAACTTGGTGGATGTAGGCGTGCAGGCCATAGACAGACATATGAGTAAAGACTGGTGAATAAATAAGGCCTCATCATGGTGCCATATTGTTTTTCAATCACTCCTCCCTTTTTATGTCATCCGAGTATGCCCTAGTCCTCTTTATCCGCTATGTTCAGAGTCTTGTCTCTGGTGATAGTGATAAGTTGTGTATAAAATCTGCATAAGAACTCTCATAATGCACCATTTTAGGACAGTCCGAGAAAATGCTAATTATTCCCTTATGTTTCTGAAAAAAGAGTGGATTATAGACTTGGGAAGTAAAGGTGTTACCAATTTTAGTTATAGAGACTAATTAATATTTTGCATTGAAACAACTATCCCAAGTACGCGTATATAAAAAAAGGGCGCCTGGAAAAAAGGGCGCGGGGTGTAGCCGAAATTAGAAGTTTGAATGCAAAACCGTATTTTTCGTTTAAGAGGTTATAAATGATAATTTAGTGCTGAATACGTTAAATAAACGGAAATGAAATGGCAAAATACCGTCTATAACAGTAAACTAATTCTGAAATGAAATGTCAAATAGCGTCTATAGCAAAAACGATATTTACACTTGTATTAAGCATAGTACTAGAATGGTAGGTTTTACAGGTATTTTACTACAATTATACCTAACTTTAGGGTCACAGATGTCTCTCCTTATCCCTATCCCTCACACCTAGACCCCCCTTTGTGTAAATACACATAATGTAATAAATTGTATATATTACATATATTGTACTATAACTACACCTAACCTTACTCTCATACAGAGCCCTCCCTGTACCTATCCCTAACCCCTAGACCCCCCTGTTGGTGCCTAAACCTAAGACCCCCCTGTTGGTGCCTAAACCTAAGACCCCCCTGTTGGTGCCTAAACCTAAGACCCCCCTGGTGGTGCCTAAACCTAAGACCCCCCCTAGTGGTGCCTAAACCTAAGACCCCCCTGGTGGTGCCTAAACCTAAGACTCCCCTGGTGGTGCCTAAACCTAAGACCCCCCTGTTGGTGCCTAAACCTAAGACCCCCCTGGTGATGCCTAAAACTAACCACCACCCTGGTCCTAACCCTCCCTGTACCTATCCCTAACCCCTAGACCCCCTAGTAATGCCTAAACCTAACCATCCCCACTGCACAAAACACGCTAAACACATATAAACAATAATATATTTAATCCTTAAAATACTTCACTCCAAATAACATGAATAAAATAATTTATATATTTGTAATAGAATAACTAGCCTTAAAATCACGTAGAAATCTTAAAATAACAGTAATTTGTAATAGAATAACTAGCCTTAAAATCACGTAGAAATCTTAAAATAACAGTAATATTTAAAGCGATATTTTAGTAACTATAATCAACGCATTAGAAGTGTTAAAACAAAGTTAATACCATAAGCGATGTATTTCTAATACAATCAGCTTTAGAAACGTTATTTAAGCATTATACATATGAAAACGAATTTTAAATGATAAAAGAAGTGTAAACGAAATTTTAGTTGTTATAGTTTTATAAGCGCATTTTTAAAACGAAAAAACTAGTTAAAACCCATATAAGCGAAATTTACAAACGAAAAAATAAGTATAATACAAAGTCTAAACGAACTTGTAAACGATATTTGTTATAAACTTTATCCTGTAAACGAAAACCTTTGTTAACACGATCCCTGTAACCGCTATTTCTCGTGTGCCCTTTTTTCCTGTCGGGCGCCGAATAGCCGATATTTTGCATTGCAGTCTATGGCGGCGCCCTTTTTGTCCACTATCCCTGTGCGCCCTTTTTACTAGTTCCCCCAAGTACAGTTCAGCTTTCCTAAAGCAGAAGGTACTTCCAAGTATTCAACTTCACAAGAGCAAGATGTTACCAACAATACATTACTTTCAGACTGTGAGTGATTATGGTAATGACAGATCTGGCTAAAAAGGTCTTATTTCAGCTTGCAAGGATGATTTATTTTGTTTTCCCTAGCATTGCTAATGGGTATTACCTCTTTCCTTAGAGGCACATGCAGATGGTACTAACAAAGTAGAAAAGCAAAGTGTTTTGTTGCTCTGGTAAAGTTCTATTCCAGCAATGAACTCCAATGGCCTACAGAAATAACATAGCTGGTAGAGATGGAGTGCTATGTGGCTGTTCAGGGACAAGTGTCCTCAAGGTGTCTATGCAAACAGATAAAATAAATAAGGCAAAGACCACTTCCCCACACAAACCTTTGGATGTATTCTAAAAAAAACAAGATTTAATTATTTTTTTTTAAAGCAGACTTTCATTAGCCTCTTTGCATTTCTTTTTCCCCACTGTTTTTGTACTCTTTATGTATTTATTTATTGTATTTATAAAGCGCCAACATATTACGCAGCGCTGGACATTAGTTTAGGTTACAGACAATATTTAGAGGTGACATATAGCAATATGACAATACAGGAATACAAGAAAACCAGATCACACAGCACAGTATGACTACAAGGTAATGCTTAGTCAGTCACTGGATGGGAGCATGGAGATTAGGCAAGTTGCGTTCACTCAAATGCATAGCATGTGTACACAGTAATGGAGGTGCATGATCAGGTAGGACCACAAAAGATTAGGTAGGACACAAAAGGAGGAGGACCCTGCCCAAGGCTTACAATCTAGAGGATAAACCTGTTATTTATCCCCCACTTCTAGTGATGTAACTAGTTACTTTGAATGCCCTTTGGTAACCCCCTGAATCGCGAACCCATTGCCACGCCCATCTGCTGTAAATAGAGGTCCTGTCCAAAAGTGAAATAATTATGAGTGAGAATGAATTTGATCAGTCCAGTAATAGGCTTTACAGGTATGCCCTGACCCTGAAGATATTTACGGCAGGCCGCAATACCATCATCATGGGGAATGTTCGTGTACAGGGACTCCACGTCCATCGTTTTACATTTACAGCAGATGGGCGTGGAAATGGGTTCGCGATTCGCTCCACAGTATGCAAATCTATTCATGGCCAAAATCGAAGAGGAATACCTCAATGCATGTGGCATAAAACCCTTGGCCTACTTCCGCTTCATTGATGATATTTTAATCATCTGGTCCGCAAGTGAGGATGATCTTCTCCAGTTCCACAGGAACTTCAATGCCTTCCATCCTACAATCAAATTGAAACTTACCTACTCTCACACAGAGATTAACTTTCTGGACACCACCATATACATCAGGGGTAACAACATACAAACCTCTGTGTATCGCAAACCTACAGACCGTCCCACATACCTAAGATATGACAGTTTTCATCCCAAGCACATTAAGAACTCTATAATTTACAGCCAAGCTATAAGGTACAACCGGATTTGTTCTGACAGGATGGACAGAGACAAGCACCTGGATCACCTTAAGAACACTTTCATTAAACAAGGTTACAGTCCTCCCATGGCTGAGGCCCAAATCAGGAAAGCCAGCAACATCCCCAGGACTGAACTCCTGAAATATAAGCAAAACCAGAAAGAGGAACGTGTCCCTTTGGTTGTCACCTACAACCCACACCTGGAAATCTTAAGGAGGATTGCTAAGGAACTTCATCCCATTTTACACAAGGATCACAGACTGAGAACGATATTCCCTAAACCTCCACTCTTGTCATATCGGCAACCACACAATCTAAAACAGATGATTGTCAGGAGCTCTTTGAATAGGCCTCAACAAAACGGAACATCACCCTGCCGACAAAAAATATGTGGGACCTGCAGACACATTTACTCCACTGACAGGGTAACGATACCAGGTTCACAACAGGAGTACAGAATACAAGGTAAATTTTCTTGTGGGTCCACCAATCTGGTATATCTGATCATGTGTGCTAAATGCCCCAATGTTATGTACGTGGGAGAAACTGGACAAACTCTGCGCAAACGTATGAATGGACACAGGCACACTATTAATGATACCAAATCTGGACTCCCAGTTGCTACACACTTTCGGTCCAACGGACACAGCATGGATGATCTTCGTGTCACTGCCCTGAAGGGTGGCTTCAAAACGTCAAATGACCGATTAATAGCAGAAACAAAATTTATAAATTGTTTCAAAGCTGTGCAGAAGGGTCTGAATAAGGACAACAACTTTCTATATTGGTATGAGATTGATGATATATGAACTGTCTCAGCCACCCTAGCTGAACTTGTGAACTAAGAATTTACGATACCTCTGGGTCAATCCTAATACCAGGTCTGTGAGCAATAAAGTAAACAAGGATCCTTATCTTACCCCATTTAGATGGTCTGTTTGTATTAAGGCATCTTAATGATGTATTTATGCTTGAAAAAAATATCTGTTTTTCCTTTTGATGTTGCATGTATATAAGCTGTCTGTACCACCAGCTTGCAAACTAACAGGATATAAACCTGACGAAGGCTGCAAGGCCGAAAGCTTGTTTATTCTTATTCATTTGTAGTTAGCCAATAAATGGTATCATCCTGATTTAAAACTTCTTGCTTTTACTGATGGCTAACACGGTACAATACCCTACTGCTACTTTTTTCTTTAAGTGATGAATAAGTTTTACACTAACTGTTAAAACCCATTTATAAAAAAACACAATAAAATGTAAAAATAAGTAGGAATGTTGCCATGATAGAGCAGAGTAGACCGGGTTGGGGCCATTGTGAAGTAGTTGGTCAGCTTGTAGAGAAGTACTGCAGTAAAGTGGGACTGAGAGCCTGTTTTGGAACAAGTTGAACGCTGCAACCCCTTTGGTTTTTATTTTATCAGGTGGAGATTAGGCGTAGGCACTCTCTTGCTTTATATATAAAACGTTTAATACTAGCTGTGCGTATGTAAAGCCTAATGGGTATGATTTACAGTGTCACTGTTTGCCACACAGGCATAGTTTGTTTTACCCATTTTAACAAAAAAGAAAAAAGTTTATTCCCTTGCGGAAAAATAAGAGTGCAGATGTCATTGATCTATTTTGCAGAACACACAAATATTGGATTTATGGTTCAGATTATATCAACCAGATTAGAAAAAAACTTGCTAAAGCTTTTTATGTGATTGATTAGTAGAAAGTGTATACATAAAAGTGTCACAATTTGACATTCGCCATGCATGATCACATCTGGTACTTTAATAACAATTGTGGAAGTAAAACAGTATTTATTATTGGACCAAAAATCTATAATGCATTGAATGTTTTTCTATAAGTTTCGGTTTTAACATGTAATTATTGCTCCCTCAAGTTCAGCATGTAAAGTTTGGTGTTATAATGAGAAACATTTAACACTGCTTTTTGGTAGAGTACAAAAAGCTGTTCACAAAGGCGTGCATCTGTCAAGTACCATCAGGTGGTCCTCTTGATGGTTTCTTTCCCCCATTAATGACTTTCCCAGAAATATCCAGACTGTACTATCGCATTTCACTTAAAATTACACAAAAATGTACTTTTCTCATAGGACTGTTAAAATAAGTGCACCCAGAACAATGAAAAGGCAGCTGGCACCGTGTGATGCAATGACACGAGACTGGCAGACAAAGAGCCATATGCCTAACCCTGCAACCCACCAGCTCTATGTTGAGGTCTAGTACACAAACAGTGTATATAATGTTATTTTTTTCTATACATGAACAGTGTAGCCTGGGCCGAATCTACATCTTGGGAGCCAATGGGCATAGAAGCTCTGGCACCCTAAACTCTACCCTCTGCTGAACCTCTGCTCAACCTGCAAATCCTGACAGGTTCACGGGTTCCGCAGCCAACCTGCACCACAAGTGTGCTGGCTTGCACCTGTTTCCTGTCTTACCTGGCCAACACCTCTCGCACTCATACCTTGACCAGCAGGCCCGGGCTCAACATTCTGGAGCCGCTCTGGCGTTACCATCCCTGAAGCATACAGAGCTGGATGGATAGGCTGGATGGGATTGCCTGGTGAGCAC
The DNA here is from genome assembly GCF_040937935.1 of Hyperolius riggenbachi. Taxonomy (NCBI): domain Eukaryota; kingdom Metazoa; phylum Chordata; class Amphibia; order Anura; family Hyperoliidae; genus Hyperolius; species Hyperolius riggenbachi. Next base: position 317,528,212 of record NC_090648.1, read on the forward strand.
AGGTTTGAAAACCCATGACAGCCACCTCTTAACACAGTGGTGCCTCTTTTATTACTATTTATATATAGCACATACATCTTCCACAGCTCTGTACAGAGTATATATTGTCTTATCACTTAACCATTTTACTACCCAGCACCGTATTTATACGGCACGTGTCAATTCTCAGCCGCAGCACCAGCATCGTATCAATACAGCGATTGGAATTTGCAGCCGCCCACTCCCCCTGCCTATCATATCCCATTGGACCTGGCAGTACTCTGTAGCTGGGTCCCGTGGTTAGTAGCAGAGTGGCCAATCACCACTCTGCACGCCCTCTGCCTGTCACGTGACCACAGTGATCATGTGATCACTGCAGTCATAAAAATGGAGCAGAGCTGCATTGACATCCGTCCGCGTGCCTCTCCTCCCGGCAGTATTCTACGGGACCCGACTCTGTACTGTGGCCGAGTCCCATAGCTAGCAGCAGAGCAGCCAGCCGGCTGCTCTGGGGGTCACATGAACACAGTGATGATGTGATCACTAGAGGTGGTAGGGGCAACAATTGCTATCTTGCCTAGGGCCCCATTTCATCTTAATCCTTTTTTGATCCACACTGAAGCATCTGTAGTCCCAGAAGATCAGACTAGAAAATATTCTTCCCTGCCCCACCTCTCTCTAGATTTCCCTGAATAGTATGTGCTGCTGTTGAGATAGAAGAGGTGCGGGTCTGTGCTGGTTCTACCTCCTCACCCTCACCTGTGCTGGGAAACCTAGTAAGAAGTTACAGCAGCACACAAGGCTGGGAAGCACACTCAAGCGCTACACAACAAGCATTATGGGGTCTGCAGAAAGGTACTTATGCACTATTTATTTCTGCAAATGTGGCCTATTTAACTTAAAGAATGTAAAGAAATAAACGTACAAATATGATTAAAACTATTACGCAGCTCAATAAAAAAATAATTGCATGAATTTTTCTTCTCAACACTGGTCTCACTTTGTTCAATATATAATATGATTTTAATCATACACATCATAAAAATGAATGAAATGGAAAATGTCACAATATGTAATGAATTTGGTATGTTTTCCCTTTCAGGTGATCGTCTTATACTGGGTTTTCACACACTGTGGTAGCTAAGGAGTTTTACACTGTGAGTTTTACATTGGGCCCCTCAAGCACTCAGTACAGAACAATTGATATGGAACACCAAAACCTGCCAAGGACAACAGGAAGTGATGATTACCAGCATGGCACCAATGAAGAGCTAATACAGCAGTTGAAGGAGGTCCCCTGGTGGAGTCTCCTGGTCCAGGGGCCCTGGTGTGGTCATAACCTCTGGTTCCCCTATTGTTGAAATTCAGTTTGACATATTTCCCAAAATGCATGGCCAGTGTTCATACTTCTTTTTAGCAATATATGACTATTTACAATTATAAACTATGTTATCTGACCTTTATTCTGATTCTGAATCTGAATAATGTTAACTGGTTCATATGCAGCTAAACATTTCTACAGACACCTAAGCCATTTAGAGTTTGAATGAGCAATGATTTAATGTCTTTTTTGAAAAGAAACGGATTAATCATCCAATTTCAGTTTTTAGATGGAGAGCCATTTGGACCAAATTCTCTTGAATTTTTTTATGACATTTTCATTTGGTGTACGCTCATGATGCACTTTATTTTCCCTGTACCAGTCTTGCACTGGGAATTCCTCCTCACCCTGCCTATGTCTCATCCCAGCACAAACAGCTCTGTTTGGTTATATCTATGCCATAATCTGTCAGCAGCACAAATGGAGAGATGAGGCTGACAGTTTCAGTTTGCTTCTGCAGAGTCCTCTCATCCTAAAGGTGGCCATACACTGGTCGATTTGCCATCAGATTCGACCAACAGACAGATCCCTATCTGATCGAATCTGATCAGAGAGGGATCGTATGGCTACCTTTACTGCAAACAGATTGTGAACCGATTTTTAGCCTGAAACTGTTCACAATCTGTGGTGGTGGTGGTGGTGCTGCCGCCGCTTCCCCCCATCCTGCATACATTACCTGCTCCGCCGGCGCGACTCCCGGGTCTCCGCTTTTCTTCTCCGTCTCCGCTCTGGTCTCCAGGTCCAGCATGCTTTACTTCTTCCTGTCTGGGGGAAGTTTAAACAGTAGAGCGCCCTCTACTGTTTAAACTTCCTGCCGGGACAGGAAGAAGGGAAGCATGCCGGAGGCCAGACCAGAGCGGAGACGGAGAAGAAGAGCGGAAACCCGGCAGTCGTGCCGGCGGAGCAGGTAATGTATGGGGCTCTGTTGCGTCGGCCGTCGGGCACTCGAACACCGCTAGCGATGCGCTCTTTACCCGCGGGTGATCGACGGTTATTTTCCGCATGGCGCGATCGACGGGATCGGTTGGAATGGATCGAAATTCGGCTTGTAGCGTGAACGATTGGCAGCAGATTCGATTCCAGTGATTGAATCTGCTGTCAAAACGGGCGCAAATCGGGCCAGTGTATGGCCAGCTTAAGGCTGAATCCCAAAACATGCCTAACCCTGCTCTCCAATGCCTAATCATAATCCTCTCTCTTACGACTAATCCTAATGAATTACCCCAGTTGCCTATTATTTCCATTATCTGAATGCTTAATTCTAATCACCTCCATCTATGCCTGATCCATTCCTAACACTTCCCACAGCTAATACAAACTACCTCTATTGAAACCTACCCCAACCACCTTTCTAATACCTAATCCAAGCCCAAGCTATCCACCTTAAAACCTAACTATGTACATACCCAATGGTTAACTCTGACCACCTCCTTAATGCCTATCTTAAACTATGCCTATTAATACCCAATTCTAACAAACTCTTTTACCCAATGTCTACCTCAAAAGACCCTTTATACTTCACCATATTTAATGCCTAACCTTAACCTCCCTAACCCAGTGATGGCTAACCTTGGCACTCCAGCTGAGGTGGAACTACAAGTCCCATGAGGCATTGCAATACTCTGACAGCTCTCAGCATAACTCGGGGAGGCAGAGGCATGATAAGATTTGTAGTTTTGTCACAGCTGGAGTGCCAAGGTTAGCCATCACTGCCCTAACCCAGCTACCTACTAATGCCTAACTTTAACTATTACTGAAAAGAAGAAGGCACCCCAAAAAATAACCATGGATGTAATAAACATAAAATGGCTTACCTCTAAGAAGAAGAGGCAACGCCAATATAAGATAGAAATTTTAATAATCAGACGCAAAAATGATAACACGTTTCGCGAAGCACAGTCCGCTTCCTCAGATCAAATAAAGCAGTGTCTGGGTAGCCAAGGTGCAGAGCTTGGAGGGCCTAACTTTAACTATTCCCCTTAATACCTAGTTCTAATATGCATAACCTTATCCACTCCCCTCAAGTGCATAAAGTTAACCTCCCCTTCATGGCCTAAACCTATCTTTCCGCTATGATGGATGATGCTAGCATCAGCTGAGCAGTGTGTACTGTTCAATTGAGAAGGGAAGGGGCACAATGGGGCAGCAACATGTATGCAGTGTCTGGCATGGTAGGCAAATATAAGAACAATGGGCTCAAACCTCGCTTGACAATTAGTGATCCTCTATGGCAGTGCTTTCCAACTTTATGGGCAGGGGGTGAGTCTAGCACTGGATTTTTGGGGCTGGAGGAGACAGAGTTTCAGTGTCCTGGCTTCAGGGGGTGGAGCCAAGCACAAACAAAAGGTGGGTCTGCCAGAGGAGGGGGCCAGACAAAAAAAATAGTCCGTACAAGTGAGTGCGGCCCAGGGGCCACATCCGGCCCATGGACCACCAGTTGGAAAGCCCTGCTCTATGGTGAACCACTAAACAGCACTCTGGAACAGCTATCCACATGCTGTGTTCTCAGCCAAGACTTCGGCGAAGAATTATCTCTGCTGAATTTCCTCTAGCTTGTATATGAGGCTTATGGCACTCCTTTTGCATTCATTTTAAAAGTCTAATCTATTAAAATTGTCTAATGTATGGCTGCCTTTAGTCCTTTTCATATCCCATATGTTGCCCAGTTACATCATTATGCCAATCAGGATTTTCTCACAATCCAATGTCTGCATTGGGAAAGGTATTCAGTTTAGAACCACTTCACTTTTCAAGATAAGCCACAACCTCTTATGCAGCAGCAGACCCTGGAAGAGCCACAGGAAATCCTGGAATGTGGGCAAGTATGCCTTGATGTTGTCAGTACAGTAACTTTAGCACAAGACATTTCTTTATAAGCACACATGCTGATTTGCCCTATACTAAAAGTATCTTGCAATGTCCTTAAACTAGGTTGACCTCTACTTGCCTTAGTCTTATGTAGGAAAGTTTCCCAGTTTTACATTTGGTGTAATGTATATATAATGTAACACAACCTAGTACACAGATCAGTACTTAACATTCCATTGGCCATAGTATAGACATTTATTTTTAAATGTAGGCTCCCAGCTGGGATTATCCCATGTGCTGTATCTGATCATACTATTTTAAGACAATTTATTCAGTATCCTTGAAATCTTGTAAGTGATTACAGATGTTACAGGAAGTCACTTAAGGTTGACTCAAAGTATTCTTAATTCTTCAATAAAAGAGCAGAGTGCTTATAAAATTAGATTGTAAAATGGAATTCTAACTGATTTTCTGTGAGTAAACAGTAATACAATTAACAAACAACTCTGTGGTTTTTGTTTACTACAATCTGAGGGTCTTGACTTTTGCCTAGTAAAGGTGCCCCTCAGGAATTGCGACCCACCACATGGGATGCGTGGGCAGCTACCATCAAACAGATGAGCTGCATGTCCCATGCCATGTGCCATGTGTATGTATAGATTAAGACTAGCTGATTGGCTGCTTCACTAGTAGGTTGTATTCCTCTTACGCTTGGAATACACGGATTGATTCTGGCGCTCAGTTCTGCACCCGATCATTTTGCCCGCTCGATTTTCTTATCTTCCGCTCGCTTTTTTTAAAATCCTTTTTCAACTCACTTCAATGATGAATCGAGTGGCAAAACTATCGAACAGTGATCGAACATGTCGGAAATTATCTATCGAGCCATCTTATCAGCTCAGAATCGAGCCGTGTATTCCCAGCATTAGAGATACAAAGCAAGGGAGTATGCTGTGCCTTCTATATACAAGACAGATAATAGGCAGGGGATAGGGTTTTGCAGTGTTTACATATTTATGCAGCACCTGAACCTCCTGGTTTCTTCATTAAATGAAGGCTGAAAACATACTTTAAATGTGTAATTTGACGTGATATGCTATTCCTTTTGCTGTAGCAGGAACACGTATTTATAGAAGTTGACTCATTTAAGTGCTTAAGATTATTTGTAAAATTAATAGTAGAGAAAGAGACATAGAATGGTAAATTAGCATACCAACCCCAAAAACACCATGTTAAAAAAAAGTATATGATACAATATAAATCTGGCAAAAGGCACTAATGTTGGTCTTAAGAGTACATAAAAAGTAGCTGTACACTAAAAGCCCAAAAGCATAACTAGTAAACATAGTAAAAAAAAAAAAAAAAAAGTAAGATCAGAAAAGACTGCTGGGCAGGCAAAGATGTTGGTGAGAATCAGGGCTGGTGCTACCATACCAAGATAGTAACCGCAAATGATAAAATGACATAAAAATTGTTGAAGACGAAAGTTGAAGCCGGCACCATCAAAGTATCATATATAGGTAAAAGGCTGCGCATCCCTGACCCAATACTGTACAATTGAATGGTTAATCGCTGTGGCGCACACCGCCCCCCTTGGACTAAAATGTACGCCCGCATCCAAACAATGCAATACTGGTCTATGGAGAAATTTTAGCTTCCATCATAGTTTTGCATGCAAAAATATAGATATACTGGACATCTGCACCAACGTTGAGGTAAATCTCCAGAGCAGATGTCCTAACACTAAACTGACCTAAGTTAAAAGCAAATGTCTTTACCCTGGCAGCTGCTATGCTAGAATGTGTAACTTACATTCAATACAGACAGCAGGAAACAAAGCAAGCGCTCACCAATATGGGCCGCATCTGAATGACTCACCACCTCCTATGCACCGCTTAAATAGCTCAAATACACACTCAGCAATCAGACAGATGCAAAACATATGCAAAACTAAACTAAATACTTACCATGCAAAACAGGATAGCACAATGGGTGCTGCTAGCCTGGTAGTTACAGAACTGTGGATACAAAATATAGGTAAAAGGCTGCGCATCCCTGACCCAATACTGTACAATTGAAGCCCAAAAGCATAACTAGTAAACATAGTAAAAAAAAAAAAAAAAAAGTAAGATCAGAAAAGACTGCTGGGCAGGCAAAGATGTTGGTGAGAATCAGGGCTGGTGCTACCATACCAAGATAGTAACCGCAAATGATAAAATGACATAAAAATTGTTGAAGACGAAAGTTGAAGCCGGCACCATCAAAGTATCATATATGCTCTTTTATTGAATCATTGACTGAATGACAGTCTGTCACTTGCCTGAGAAAGGGGTGTTCCCCGAAACGTCGCATTTTATGTGACAGATCATTCTGACAATGGTTCAATAAAAGAGCATATATGATACTTTGATGGTGCCGGCTTCAACTTTCATCTACTAGATATCCGTCTGGTCAACGGACAGCCGCGGCACATCGCCATTGTTTACTATAGGAGTGCCTCCTCTTCTCTACACATAAAAATTGTTGAAAGCACAAATGTTAATATTGTAAAAAATAAGTTGAATCATAAATATGATACAAACTGTAAAATTAAACAGAAACCACACAAAATTGTACATGAATATTACACATTGAAGAGAGGGCTGCAAATGAAATGGGAGGGAGGCTGCTGTACATAGAGGGGAGCCACTTGAAAGCTGGCCTATAGACTAAGGTCAGGGTTATCAAGCAAGGATGCTGAAGTTACCATAGAGACGAACACTTGCCAGACACAGGAAGCATGGCTACTACAGGGAGGGTGAGTGAAATATTTACAGTACTGCTTCCTGCTCCAAACTCTGCATTGGAGGGACAGAGGGAGCGGAACCCGGGGGCAAAACATTGCAAGGGGGAGAAAAGGAGGGGCGAATGGGGACCACTAAACTGCCAGGGATATTAGGTAGGGGCACGGTCTTTGTATTCACTCCATAAGATGCACAAACCCCTCCCCCACACACACACACGCACCAGGGCTGTGAGTACAAAAATCATCCGACTCCAACTCTGACTCCTCAGTTTATGAAATCACCGACTCCAACTCCGACTCCGGGTACCACAAATTGCTCCGACTCCTCAACTCCGGCTCCAACTCCACAGCCCTGACACACACACACTTTTCAGGGGGGTGTCTTATTAAACTTTATTTATAGAGCACTAACTTATTAAGCAGCGTGGTACCATAATGTCTTATGGTGTGAAAGATACGGTACATTGATCGCTGCAAATATAAATCCAAAACACACTACTACACCGGCACTGACAACCCTGAATGTGTTGCCTTTTTTTTCCGTCAAGTACAAGTACATAAAACTGTTCCAAAAACAGTTTAAAGAAAGCTTAAATGAAATAAAACACTCACATGGACAAGTCTGTAAGCTGCTAAATACAGCACTTGTGTGGAAGGAGCTGCTCAGTGTTAGAGATTTAGCCTGGGAATTTGGTGTCTTGTGTGATCAGCTCCAGGACCCATTTCCTTGAGTGGCTTCTTGCCGAAAACTATCAGCACTAATCCCAAAATATTTACATTTTTTCATATTTCTTCACACTAAAAGGAAGTAAAATCTCTTGCTCTCCCTTTTATAGTGGGCTGAGGAAGCTGGATTAGTGTTTCCTAGGCTTTTTTTAAGATGCAGCAACAAAGGATATTTCAGGTTTCCTTGCTTTTGTTGTAAACGTAAATCAACAGATTGGTCTGGCAAGTTTTTAAAGGACTTACGAGGCCAGATTTGTAAAAAATACATAAAAAAAGTTAGATACCTGTGTGTGTTTGCAAGGCACGGAGGACGCTGTCCGCGCGCTCCGTGCCGTTCCGCCTGGTCCCCGCTGCTTAATATGCCCCCGAACGGTCCCCGACCGCGCGTCCCGGGTCGTGCTCCCCAGCCTGTACCAAGATGGCCGCCGGAGCTGGCCGCGGCTGCGCAGTCCGCATAGCCGCGAGTGCGGCTGCGCAGCTCTAAGGCCAACCCCTCGATCCACGTAACAGTAGCGTGGATCGGGGAGTTGGCCTTAGAGCTGCGCAGCCGCACTCGCGGCTATGCGGACTGCGCAGCCGCGGCCAGCTCCGGCGGCCATCTTTGTGAAGGCTGGAGAGCCCGACCCGGGCCGTGCGGTCGGGGGTCGTTGGGGGGCATATTAAGCAGCGGGGACCAGGCGGAACGGCACGGAGGGCGCGGACGGCGTCCTCCGTGCCTTGCAAACACACACAGGTATCTAACTTTTTTTATGTATTTTTTACAAATCTGGCCTCGTAAGTCCTTTAAAAGCAGAAGCTTTGTTTTTTTCCAGACCACCTTTATGGTATCCAAAAACAAGACAAAAAGAAATTCCGTAGAAGGAGCTCATCACTTGACCGAAAAGGTGGAGATGACTTTGAGCAATCAATAGCAACATACTTGACTTGCAGTGAAATTTTACAACTCAGCCATTGAAATCCTGTTCATCCATCCAGTATGTGCACCTGCATACAATCTTGTGTCTCAGCACAAAAACTGCCTCTAACGCAGATGCACAGGATGATAACCCATAAAAGTCACAAACAAATCTTCCATCACCATGATTATTGGCTGGTAAAAATCCAACTGTATTAAGCTTTCAACCAGGACGAATAATGGCAATGACCTTTCATATTGTTATGCTATGTGTTCTTAGTGTTTTGTTTTTCTTTGTACAGATCTACTGTTAAGGTAGAACTCCAGGCGAAAATATTATTTCATTAATCTGAGTCTGTCATCTGTATGGCCAAACGTAAAACTAACAAGGGTAGGTAAAAAGTAAAGAGAAAGGTAGTGCTTAAAAAAAGGTAAAGACCTACAGTATAACTTGTAGTATACAAATTGTAAGACTCACCAGATATACCTGTTGTTGGTGACTATTCAGTTACCGCCAGAAACTGTGCTTGTGTAGATTTAATTGGATTTATAATGGGGGGATCTCCAAAGAGATTTGAGCACTGGATCACCTTGGTGGGGTCCCGTCTGATTGCTGCTCTGTTTTAGGTAAGTATTCACTGGGAAACAGGACATGTGTATAAAACACTTTTGTTTATTGGACCCTATGCACAGACCTAACTCTTCCTCAAGATAGCAGAAAGTTTGTAGGTCGTCCAGAAAAAAAACCTGATGGGATTTATAGAAAGAAAAAATAAGAAATGGAGAGCCCACAAAGGTGTGGTATGTCAATGTAATGTGGGTATAGGTTATTTGTGTTAACTAATACTCACAAAGGTAGGTTACTACACAAGCAACCACTGTATAGGTATGTGGGAAACATAAACCTGACCCCACTTAGGTTAAGAAGTCGCTCTCTGTAGATTTAAAGAATGGGGCAACACCCCTCCACCATGGGTAGACACAGTATGAAATAATAGTACAACAGAGGCACCAAAAAGATTAATTTACACTAAATGCAGTTTAAAAAGGGTCATAGTGGTGGACTTCCCCCCATAGATCACTTGATTCGGTCGGTTTCAAATTAAAATCACTTTATTATATACTGCAATGTGGAGTACAATATATATATATATATATATATATATATATATATATATATATATATATATTACCCTTTGATGGACTTCCCTGCCTCCACCCCTTTAACTTCCTCCTATCAATTGTTATTTTTTTTTATAGCAATAACATCTTCAGCAATGCTTTACAGAGTATGTAGTCTCATCAGTAACTGTCTCTCAGAGGGGCTCGCAAATCTAATCCTTATCCTAGTCATGTGTCCATCGTAGTCTAGGGCCAATTTAGGCAGAAGCCAATTAAAGTGGGATAAAACTCCATACTAAATGAATCCAATAAGAAATTATTCTCACTGGCACTGCACAAATCCAAGAGGGAGTGAAGCTATCAAGCATGATATTTACCGTAACTACAAAACACAAGTAACTATAAAATAACAAAAAATAGCCCATATGCAATTAACTTTTTCTCCTGAGTTTTCTCCTAGGAGATAATTTTTCATCTTCTATTTACAGTAACTTTTCAGCACTTTGCAATTGAAAAAGTACTAAAAACTAGGTGAAAAAGAACTATCAAAACTATTTTAAGTATTTTTTTTTTTTTTTGCTTGGTGATGGTTTAATTGATTAAGTTTGAAAATTTCACATAGGAGAAAACTCAGGAGAAAAAGCTAATTGCATGTGGGCCACTGTAAACGTCCTCAAATCCCAAATTCAAAAATCAATTAACCCTTCGCACACTCACATGCAAATGTTCAAACAAATGCATTCACAGATTTACTCATCCAGGCACAACTGTTATCCCTACTGCTAAATTAAAAGCCAGGGTTTTAGTTCACAGAAGAATGCATTCTTATGCTTAGTCACCTATACTGCGCAGAAGTACCCAGGTAAACATAGGTGTCCTAACTCTGGCCCTGTAACATGCATAGTGCAGACATGCAAACACATTCATTGCATCAAACCTATCAATGGATTAGGAGCACACATCCTAACTTCCTCTCCTGGGAAAGACAGTGCATCTTACCAATCGCACAAGGGAGCTAATTTTATGTGTCCATGTGCACTATGCGCATACACCAGCATAAGCTGTCTGCATGCTGACAAACATACAGGGGAAGGGGGGAGTGCACCGAATTAGACCCTAGCCACAGGGGTCAATGATAAGAATAAACATACAAATATCCAGGCACATCGCCTCTAGTTAGGACATTAAATAAATTTTTAGGGAAAGGGAGGTGCTGAAGGGGGTGTGGCTAGAAACAGCAAAAATCAATTAACCCTTCGCACACTCACATGCAAATGTTCAAACAAATGCATTCACAGATTTACTCATCCAGGCACAACTGTTATCCCTACTGCTAAATTAAAAGCCAGGGTTTTAGTTCACAGAAGAATGCATTCTTATGCTTAGTCACCTATACTGCGCAGAAGTACCCAGGTAAACATAGGTGTCCTAACTCTGGCCCTGTAACATGCATAGTGCAGACATGCAAACACATTCATTGCATCAAACCTATCAATGGATGTGTGCTCCTAATCCATTGATAGGTTTGATGCAATGCATTCTTCTGTGAACTAAAACCCTGGCTTTTAATTTAGCAGTAGGGATAACAGTTGTGCCTGGATGAGTAAATCTGTGAATGCATTTGTTTGAACATTTGCATGTGAGTGTGCGAAGGGTTAATTGATTTTTGCTGTTTCTAGCCACACCCCCTTCAGCACCTCCCTTTCCCTAAAAATTTATTTAATGTCCTAACTAGAGGCGATGTGCCTGGATATTTGTATGTTTATTCAAATCCCAAATTCAAGATCTCACCACAAAAAATTGACGATCTATAAAATAGATCAAGAGTAATAACATCAAAATTAGAGGGCTACCCTCGTCTCTGAAGCAGAACAAGCTAGTTACTGTAGCCAAAGAGATTTTTTTTGTCATGTTCTTCAAGACAAAGCTCCAGGAAAAATGGCATAGAATACACAAAAATAGGAAAATCACGTTCCCTGACTACCAAAAAAAATGTTTTCCTTCTTAAAACATAAAGTATTTGCGATAATTCAGGTTGGAGTGACCATATGACGTTCCCCATGATGCATCACTGCTGAATACGCAAATCATCATTTTTAGTCCCTGAAAACTTATTTAATGCTCTCCTAAAGGCATTATTTACATTACCAGACTTTGTGCAATGTCCAGTAGAGGTATTAGACTAACTTTTAGACTAACTTTTTAAACTAAGAAACTGGGACACTTTAAAACACACCCCTGCCACACCTCCAGCCACACCCCTAGTCACACTTTTACAAAGAATTCAAAAGCAAAAAGGTTTAGCATTCAAACCAGTCTGATCCTACCCATTATCATTATCTTTATTTAATAATAACATTAAAAAGTAAGCAATATATACATTTAGGCCTCTTTCACAGTAGGACGTTGCGTTTTTTGATGCGACGTTAAAGTCGCAATGCAAATTACAACACAACGCCCCAAAAAGTCGCAACAAAACTTAATGCCCCCTTATCGTTGCATACAGTAGAGCATACAGGCAATGAAAGGTATGCTTCCAAGCAGGGGTCGAGTCCTGCGTGAACGCGGGGGGACGACGTCCACTTACTATTATTGCAGAGTGGACGCCGTCCCCCCTAGCACCGTGGAGGGGAGCAGCGCAGCAGAGAGGAGCATTGGGCAGAGCAGCGGGGAAGGGCGGACGTTTCCACCCCCCCCTCCCTCACCTTAGGGCTCCTCTCCCTGGCTCTCCCCTCCATAACATTGAGGCTGTGGCTGGCGGCGGTGGCTGGCAGCGGCGGCGGTGGGCGGGACTTACCTCCTCCAGTGTTCCAGCGAGTGGACGCTGTGCGTGCGTGCGTGCAGCTAGTCTGGTCTTCACTAGACCAGACTAGCTGCACGCATAGCCACAGCGTCCACTCGCCGGAACACTGGAGGAGGTAAGTCCCGCCCACCGCCGCCGCTGCCAGCCACCGCCGCCAGCCACAGCCTCAATGTTATGGAGGGGAGAGCCAGGGAGAGGAGCCCTAAGGTGAGGGAGGGGGGGGGGGACGTCCGCACTTCCCCGCTGCTCTGCCCAATGCTCCTCTCTGCTGCGCTGCTCCCCTCCAGCTGGGAGTTACTCCATCAGATTCGCACCATCTAAAATCTTTTATTAGGCAATCTTCTTAAAAGTTACAGCATATTAAAAGTCCACATGTGGGTGTGCACCATAGGATGACGCACAGGCGTTTCGGGCCGTCCTAGGTCCTTTCTCAAATCCTGACAGACCCACTGTGTGGGTCTGTCAGGATTTGAGAAAGGACCTAGGACGGCCCGAAACGCCTGGGTGTGTGGTGTGCACCATAGGATGTGTGGGTGTGCACCATAGGGTGTGTGGGTGTGCACCATAGGATGACGCACAGGCGTTTCGGGCCGTCCTAGGTCCTTTCTCAAATCCTGACAGACCCACTGTGTGGGTCTGTCAGGATTTGAGAAAGGACCTAGGACGGCCCGAAACGCCTGTGCGTCATCCTATGGTGCACACCCACATGTGGACTTTTAATATGCTGTAACTTTTAAGAAGATTGCCTAATAAAAGATTTTAGATGGTGCGAATCTGATGGAGTAATTGACAGAATACTTGTGACTCCAAAGGTGATTGCAGCACATCGACTTACCATCGGTGCAGTTACAATTACGCTACATATACCCCTCCAGCTGGGAGGGCACCTATACACCTGGCTACATATACTGGGGACACCTATACAACTGGCTACATATACTGGGGCCACTATACACCTGGCTACATATACTGGGGCCACTATACACCTGGCTACATATACTGGGGCCACTATACACCTGGCTACATATACTGGGGCCACTATACACCTGGCTACATATACTGGGGCCACTTTACACCTGGCTACATATACTGGGACCACTATACACCTGGCTACATATACTGGGGACACCTATACACCTGGCTACATATACTGGGGACACCTATACACCTGGCTACATATACTGAGGACACCTATACACCTGGCTACATATACTGGGGCCACTATACACCTGGCTACATATACTGGGGCCACTATACACCTGGCTACATATACTGGGGCCACTATACACCTGGCTACTTATACTGGGGCCACTATACACCTGGCTACATATACTGGGGCCACTTTACACCTGGCTACATATACTGGGGCCACTATACACCTGGCTACATATACTGGGGACACCTATACACCTGGCTACATATACTGGGGACACCTAAACACCTGGCTACATATACTGAGGACACCTATACACCTGGCTACATATACTGGGGACACCTATACACCTGGCTACATATACTGGGGACATATACACCTGGCTACATATACTGCGGGGACATATACACCTGGCTATACGGGGGATACCTATACACCTGGCTACATATACTGGGGACACCTATACACCTGGCTATACTGGGGACACCTGAACACCTGGTTACATATACTGGGGACACCTGGCTATACTGGGGACACCTATAGACCTGGCTACCTATTCTGGGGACATCTATACACTTGGCCACCTATTCTGGGGACAACTATACACATGGCTACTTATACTGAGGACACCTATAGACCTGGCTAGCTATACTGGGGGTACCTATTTTGGGAGAACTGCTGTCAGATATGTATTTTTGGGGAACCGCTGAGGCCAGATTACGTGTATTTTGGGGAACCGCTGCCAGATTGTGTATGTTGGGGGACCACTGCTGCCAGATTACATGTACTTTACGTGTATTTTGGGTGATCCACTACCAGGTTTCACGTATTTTGGGGAACTGCTTCCAGATTATGTGTATGTTGGGGGAACTGCTGCTGCCAGATTGTCTATTTTGGGGGAACCACTGCCATATTATCTGTATTTTGGAGGAACCTCTGCCAGATTATGTGTATTTTTGGTGAAATGTTGTCAGATTACATCTACTTTTTGGGGATACACTACGACAGAGCTCAAACTTCCCCTGGCAGACCTTTTATACCACTGCTAAGGCCATGTATATTTGGCCCCACCCATGACCACGCCCACGCTATGCTTAACAACGCCCATTTTGGTTTTTGGGGTGAGTCCACTCACTTCTTTTTCCAGGACTAGACCCCTGCTTCCAAGTCATTACTGAGCATGTGCAAACAGTCCAACGCAGCTAATACCGTGTATAACTCACAGCATGAAGCACTTTCTAATAACGCTACACGTTACACACAAACGCAACATGTGCACTGTGAATGTAACACAGACTTAGTATTGCTGTGAGTTAGTCTGCATTTAAACATTTTCTAACGTGCGACTTTAACGTCGCACTGTGAAAGAGGCCTGAAAGGATGAAAATAAAGTTTAGATTCAATTTAAAACATTTTTTCAGGAGATAAACACATATATTTACATATATCTGTACATCAGTCCTGAAAGAGGGACAAATGGGGAAGTAGGAGGGACAGAGCTAATTGGTTTACCATAGTGGGACTGTTCCTGCAAAAAAAGGGACAGTTGGGAGCTATGGCTCTCGCACTTGGTACAATACGTGGTTATATTGCATTATAAACTGCCAGAAAAAATGTAATGTTGCATAATTAGCAGAGAAACCAGCTACCTGCCTTTGTACAAGTAGCAACTTCAATTTGTACTAGATGATCCCCCTTTTTTTAATGACCAGATTTCTTGTTTTATTATTGTACAATGGGTGCATGCTAGTGATTGCGACAAATAGTGTAGGAGAAACAGAGTTAGCATACCAATGTGTTTACAGATAAATTATTGGCAATAAAAGGCACGCAATTATGCATTGTCATTATAAGACATATATATAATGACATGCATATGTGCAGTTTATTAAAAAAAAGTAGGACTTTTACCACATGTGCTGCTAACACAGTCAATATCAATTACAGTGCAAAGACAATATATATAACAAATAATCTTTTCGGAGGCTGATTTATAATAACGTCTGATTTTATGGAGCTGACCATAGAATACATTGTAACTTTGGCTATTAAATGGTTGAATAACGTACATTTTTGCCGGTAAATGGCAATCAATGTTAAACCTCACCCCCTATTGAAAAAATGCCACAGTGGTTTTTGCCCAAAGCCTACCAAGAAGTTTAGAGCTCTTTGGCTACCCCATCTACGTTGCCATGGCCCGCCCCCAGCTCCTCTGCTATGGCCTGACAGGTGGACGCTGAGCCGGAGGAAGGCCATGGTAACACAGCTGGAGGTGGCCACACAGCTTTGTACTTCTTGGCAAGGCTTCAAATTTGCGACGGGGGTGAGGATTAACAATAATGTCCATTTCCTGATGAACAGTGATTTATTCACCAGTTCAGTTGCTGAAATTGCATTCAGGTACTAAAAGAATGACATTACTTTCATTAAATCGTAAGTAAAATACACTGGATGTACTCTTTAAGCAGAATAAAAGCATTGCTCTGTGTACTACAACAATTCGAGGCACCAGTATTGCCACCTGCAATAATGCTCCTCAAAATAATTTTCACCCAAGCGACAACTGTGTCATTAAATTCCAACAGAATTATTCTACTTACAGTGATGGATTTACCATAAGGCACTGTAGGCACATGCCTACAGGCACTTGATGATGGAGGGCTGGCTTACTCCACTCCTCTAGTGCCTCCCTCCTTCCATATGGTGAGTCCCGAGTAGAGGGTAAATGAGAGTTTAGTCACATGGCTCTCGGCATTCCACTGAGAAGAATCCCCTTCAGTCACTAGCTACTTAATACTGTGGGTTCCTCTGACTACCTAATGCTAAGGTTCATCTGTAGCTACCTATGATGTGCAAGGGAAGTAAGGGAGAAGTGACAGCTGGGTGAGCCAGCACACTTGGTGGCACACGGTGTGGTTCAGCGGGGGTTTGTGGGTTCCTGGAGGGCAGAGCTTAGGGTACCAGGACATCTGTGCCTGTAGGCTCCTGTGATGTAAATCCAGGCCTGCCTACTTATTATTAATAGCAGCATACATATACACTAACCTTTATCACCCCTGCAGAGTTCAACTAGATACACCCAGGTTTGCTCAGGATTCACTGTAAAGGTTTCCTGGGAACTCAGATTATGATTGTGGGATTATTATTTTTATTATTATTCTAAATTTTAATATAGTGCGGTGGAAAGGATAGCATAGCACATTTCAGATATCAAGTCAATGATTTGATAAGTGGTATGTGGTACCTAAATCCAGGGCAGCCATCGGGGGGGGGGGGAGGGCAAATGACACTGCAGTGAGGGGCCCAGGGCTTCTGGGGGCCCCGGGCCCCCCCAAAGAGCTGGAAGGGTCACATGAGCTGGCTGTGGGCCTGTGGCTCACGAACCTGCACACCGCAATCCAGCACTGAGAGACATCAGCGCTCGAACGTGGAGAGCAGATGAGTAAGCCCACTACAGCAGACTTTCTATGCTGGGGCACCACCTATATCTGGCTACAGGCTACCTATACTGGGCCACCACGTATACCTGGCTGCCTATACTGGGGCTGGAACCACCTATACCTAGCTACCTACAGTATACTGGGGCACCACCTATACCTGGCTACCTATACTGGGGCACCACCTATACTTGGCTACTTATACTGGAGCACCTATAGCTTGCTACCTATACTGGGGGCACCTGTACCTGGCTAACCTATACTGGTACACCATCCAAACCAGGCTACCTATACCAGGGCACCACCTATAGTTGAATATCTATACTGGGGCACCTGTATCTTGCTGGCCTATGCTCGGGCACCAGCTATACCAGGCTACCTATACTGGGGTACCACCTATAGCTGGCTACTTATACTGGAGGAACCTTTAGCTGGCTACATATACTGGGGGCACCTATGCCTGGATACCTATACTGGGGGCACCTATACCTGGCTAGGGCAGGGCGACGAGCTGAGACAGAAGGGGACAAGATGTAACACAGGGGGATAAAAGAGGCAGAGGGGGAACAAAGGCAGACATAAGAGGCGCAGGGAGAAAAGAGATGAGACAGGAACATGAGGTCACACAGAGGAACACTAAAGAGGCACAAACTGAGGTGAGACAGAGGGGGACAAAAGAGGCACAGGAAGAAAAGAGGGGGACAAAAGAGAATGGATAAAGGATAAGAATGGACCTACAAGTCCCTATCTCATTTGTTAACCCGAGACTACCTGTATTTTGCTAATATTTGGCTCCACCCACAACATGCCATGGTCACGCCCACATTTTGCCGCATCACGCTTTGCATGCTGCTTTCTTCATTGTCGGAGCCATGCACATTTTTCGCCACAGCGCACTTCACACAATGGACACGGGGGTGGGGTGGCTATTGGGCGGGTACAGCAACCAGTGGGTGGGCCCATGCCTGATGATGTGTGAGGTGCCTCAAAATTTCTGGTGGCGGCCCTGCCTAAATCATTGCACTGCTGTCAACCTAATAACATGGTTAATGCTTCAAACGTAGGTTGAGTTCTCATGGTATTTTTTCTGTTACATTGGGCTATTGCCATTCTAATAGAAACAAAATGTCTATTTGATTTGAAATAGTATATTGAGGTTTACACAGAATTGTGTTTTTCAGTGCTGTCGTACACCATATCTGCGGATCATTACACCGCAGAGCATTATGTTTCAAAAAATCTATTCCACATTGAAGGCTGCGGATGTCTGAGAGTGCATTATTACTTTTCAGCTGTTGCAAAACCAGAATACACAGGAATAAGGAAAATAAGCAAGCAGCAATAAAGTCAGTGTTGACAGGAAAATAAATATAGCACTTTGCCTGAGCTAAATGTCAGATGTAAGGAAGTACAGAGTATCCTTATTTTCTACAGAATCACTCATCCTTCCTCTGCAAAAGCTGCTTTCAAACACTTTTCAAGTATTCTGGTAAAGCATGTGGCTTCAGCTGATGTTAACCACATTGCTTCTGGCTGGTGTGTCCCAGATGCCTGGCTGAGATAAAGCCACACCATTCATACCAGCAGCAGTGAGGTTAAACTGATTCGCCACATACAGGATGTATAGGCTGCTATCTTAAAGGGACACTTAAGCCAAATGAAAAAAATTTGTTTTACTCACCTGGGGCTTCTACCAGCCCCCTGCAGCTGTCCGGTGCCCACGTAGACTCGCTCCAATGCTCCTGGCCGCGCCAGCAGCCACTTCCGGTTTCGGCGACAGGAGCCGACAGGCCGGAAGCGAGTGATTCTTTACGTTCTTGGCCGTAATAGCGCCCTCTATGCTGCTATATGCTATATACTATATGCTATAGCAGCATAGAGGGTGCTATTGCAGCCAGGAAGGCGAAGAATCACTCGCGTTCGCGGTCTGTCGGCTCCTGTCGCCGAAACCAGACGTGGCTGCCGGCGGGGCCAGGTGCAACGGAGCGAGTCTACGTGGGCACCGCACAGCTGCAGGGGGCTGGTAGAAGCCTCAGGTGAGTAAAACTAATTTTTTTCATTTGGCTTAAGTGACCCTTAACCACTTAAGGACTGCAGTCTTAACCACTTAACGACCAGCTAACGCCCATAGGCGTCAGCAGGTCTTAAGTGGGTTACCATGGAAACATCGAGCGGCCTTTCCATGTCAGTTCACGGAGGGTGTCTCCGTGAACAGCCGGAGAGCCGCCGATCGTGGCTCGCCGGCAAAATGTAAACACGCGGGGAAGAAATCCCCACTGTTGACATCATACGGCGCTGCTGTGCAGCAGCGCCGTGACATAGATCGTCGATCCCCGGCCTCTGATTGGCCGGGGATCGCCGGCATATGATAGGCTGAAGCCTATCCTACAATAGGGGGAGGGAGAGGGAGGGAGAGGCTTTGAAGAGCCCCCGCAAAGCGCAGCAAGCCGGCGGCGATCAGACCCCCCCAGGAGGACATCCCCCTAGTGGGGAAAAAAGGGGGTAAGTCTGATCGCCCTGGCTCTATCCTGATCTGTGCTGCGGGCTGGAGAGCAGCACAGATCAGGCAGCACAGATCAGGCAAACCACCCCTGGTCCTTAAGTGGAACCCCTTAACCTCCCTGGCGGTGCATTTCCATCTGGAATTAGGAGTCAAAAGCGGTATATTTTTTTTCAAGAATTTTAGATCTCCAATTCTTAAGTCTTAACTCACCAAAATATATCAGAATAAAGGCCTGGTAGACATTCTGCATATAAATAAAAGACTGGAACACAAATTTGCTGAAATAATAAAATGTATCAATAAACTGAAAAAATAGGAAAAACTGTATAAATAGGGCTGCAAGAAGATAATTATATACATTATATGTACATGTATACTTAGTACACCTCCCGTGTATGATAAGTTTTAAAGCAGGGAGCAGCACACAGTCTAACATTGCAGTCAGGGCAGTAGATGCGTGACTCCTTCCTGACTTTTTTTCCCCGCTCATCGGTCTTAGAGCAGCACACCACACATGTCCTGGTTGGTGTGTTTTTTTTGGCAGTGGGGGGTATGTGCTCCGGGAAGTGCCGGCCCGTGAGTCGCTCCGGGTTAACTACATAGGAGGCACGTCGCCCAGTTCTGGCATCTGTGGCAGTCTGGTACCTCAAACAGATACACTCGCACATCCTCCATATGTAGTCCGCATGAGTAATTGGCCTTTCACTGCGCTGCTTATAAAGTACATAGGAATTCCACAGAGACTGCTCCAGAAGATGTCGGAATATCTTTTTATAATACTTCTTCTGCTGCTTGCGGACTGCGGGATAAAATGTCACTGCTTGGTCCGCTCTGTCCACTCCACCCATTGTTAGGTTGTAGTCCACCACAACCTGCGGCTTCTGTATTTCCTTTCCTGCTCTCGTTTTGGTGGGAACAGTGGAGGTGTTGTGGACTGTGGAAAGGAGACAAACGGCTTTTTTATCCCGCCAGCGGAGAGCCAGCATCTTTCCTTTCTGCCAAGCAGCTATGTCCCCGGGTTTCAATTTCTGCTTCCCAAAAGATGTAGGCATCTCCCGCCTGTTCGGCCTAACTGTGCCGTAGGCATCAGTGCGACGCTTTATGAGGATCTCAAAGAGTTCCGGGGAGGAATAAAAATTGTCCGTGGTGACACAATATCCCTTGTCCAGTAACGGCTCAGCAAGTGATAAAACGGAACTTATCGCCACTCCATAGTCGCTGAACCGGGGATTGAACTTTGTTCCCTTTCCGGTGTACAAAACAGTATTCCATAACTACCCGGTTGAAGACTCACACAACATATAAGATTTTATTCCAAAGCAGGCCCGCTTAGAAGCTATAAATTGCAGCCAGCTCAGCCTCCCCTTGTAAGCCATCAGGCTCTCATCCACGGATATATCCCGCTCTGGAACATACGTGGTCCTGAAGTTCTCCACCACCATCTCGTACACTTCCCAGATTTTTTTCAGTTTGGGAGCAGGGTGAGTGGACTCCTCAAAGGTGTCGTCATTGGCGAAATGGAGAAATTTCATGATGAGCGAAAACCGGTACTCGCTCATCACCGTACCAAAGAACGGGGTCGCTATCATTTTGTTGGTGGTCCAATACCACTTCTGCAGGGGCTTCCCCACCACCCCCTGCAGAATGATAAGTCCCAAAAATAGCCAAATATCTTCTTTGGTGACCGGCTCCCAGGTCCTGCTTCTTGAGAAGGGGCGTCGTGGAGCAGCCAGTTGTTGGGTGGCATAACGATTAGCCTCCTCCACAATCTTCTCAATAACGGCCTCATCAAAGAAGAGCTGCAGGTAGGCCAGGGGGTTGTGCTCACACACTTTCTTCAGGCCAGGCTCCTCAGTAAAAGGAAAACAGGGGGGGGGGGGGGGGGGTGGCGGTGCCTGAGAAAGGTCAATGTGGCACCAGACCCGGACATCGCTAACATCCGTGGTGATGGAATCACTCTCGCTGTCGCTACCTGGGTCGGATGAGAGGTCCCCAGGTGCGTCACTGTCGCTTGAGTCCGCCAGTGACTGCAAATCGCTGTCCTCCAACTCCACTAGCGATTCCACAGCGAGCTGCCTTCTTGAAGCTGACGCCATAGCAGAATACAGGCAGACAAAGGTCAGTGAAAACAGCAGGCAGAGAGTTGTCAAATCCACGCAGAGGTCGGTACAGGCAGCAGGAAGAGTAGTCAAAGTCCAGGCAAAAATCGGTACACAGTAAATCAATCAAAGTCCAGGCAAAATCAGTACAGGGAGAAGGCAAGAGAATAGTCAAAAATCCAGGCAAAAATCAGTAACGGGTATCCAATAATCAATAATCAGCAATCAGCAACTCACAGATCAAACAGCCAGCAGCCACGGTCTCCAGAGAGCAAATGGCAATATTGAATTGAATACAAACTAACTTGTATTAAATTCAATGCTACTTGTGGCCAATCAGATCACTTGTCATTTTTTTTTTTTTATATTCTGCCTCCCTCCCACTGTGGCCAATCAGATAATATGTTTCATTTTTCATTTTTTTACTCTCCCTCCCCCTGTGGCCAATCAGATTGTTTATAATATATATATATCATTTTTACTTCTCCCTCCCTACCCCTGTGGTCAATCACAGTATTTTATTGTTGTTTTTTTACACATACCCATGCTGGGTGGGAGAAATATCTCTGTTTAATTCTTTTCTACACACAATTGTCCATTTACAGAGAGATTTCTCCCACCCAGCATAAGTATGTGTAAAAAATACACCCCAAAACACATTATACTACTTCTCCTGAGTACGGCGATACCATGTGTGACACTTTTTTTGCAGCCTAGGTGCGCTAAGGGGCCGAAAGTCCAATGAGTACCTTTAGGATTTCACAGGTCATTTTGAGGCATTTGATTTCCAGACTACTCCTCATGGTTTAGGGCCCCTAAAATGCCAGGGCAGTTTAGGAACCCCACAAGTGACCCCATTTTAGAAAGACAACACCCCAAGGTATTCTGTTAGGAGTATGGTGAGTTCATAGAAGATTTTATTTTTTTGTCACAAGTTAGTGGAAATTGATTCTCATTGTTTTTTTTTCACAAAGTGTAATTTTCTACTAACTAGTGACAAAAAATAAAATCTTCTATGAACTCATCATACACCTAACGGAATACCTTGGGGTATCTTCTTTCTAAAATGGGGTCACTTGTGGGGTTCCTATACTGCCCTGGCATTTCAGGGGCCCAAAACTGTGAGGAGTAGTCTGGAAACCAAATGCCTCAAAATGACTGTCACCCTAACAAGTGTCTCCACCCCATCGCCCTTAGATTGTAAGCTTGTAAGGGCCTGGTCTTGCTTCCAGTGTTTCTGGTCTCTGTAGAATATATTATTTGAAATCAGCTTGCACCTACTGTATTTTGCTAGATGTTTTCAAATCATGCATTAACTATATGTGTAGTTCAGTACTTGTGTTGCTGAAGGCTCTAGTTCTAATGTACATGCATTACATTATTTATTGTAGTGCCATAGCATAGAATTAAACTTCAGTCCAAATTTACAAATGTTAAATCAAGTTGTTACTGGAAGATCATAATACATGCCTGGGCAGCAAAAAGAAATAATGCCATGGGCATGCTATGGCATCACCTTCCATTCTAATGTGTATTATGCAAATAAATTATCAAACTGCCTCAAATGGCACATGTTCTTTCAAAGCTGCTCTACTAGTAGCTCTGGCCCCCATATATAACAGAATATAATGCATACCTTCTTAACATTTTGAGATAAGAAAGAGGGACACTTAAGCCATGCCCCTGACACACCCCTAACCATACCTCTGACACACCCCTAGTCACACATACCATAAAGAGTTTATAAGCAAAATATGTTGTTTTATTATTCAGACCACACTGGTCCTTTCTATCCTGATTAATTTTCCTTCATATTTACACATGGAAATAAGAAATATATCAATTTAAATGATGGGAATAAAGTTTAGAGTCAATTTAACACATTTTTCACTAGAAAAATACATATATTTTCATAGATCATACATAAGTCCTGAAAGAGGGACAAATGAGGAAGAAAGAGGGACAGTGGGACATGGCTCCCAAAGACAGACTGTCCCTCCAAAAGAGGGACAGTTGGGAGCTATGTATAATGTCATCAATTCTGAGAACTTAAAGAGAACCCGAGGTGGTTTATAAGAATGATTTCCGCACACAGAGGCTGGGTCTGCCTATACAGCCCAGCCTCTGTTGCTATGTAGTGTCCCCCCAGGCTGCTAAAAAGGGAGGATTGTGCTGTGACTCTTGTGTCACAGCACAGCTAATATAAAAGCAAAAAGTATGTGATTTTAATCTGAGGTCAGGGGTACTTTTAGAACACTTATTTTTTTCATTTTTGAGAAAGTCTGGAAACCTCGGATTTAATTTTTGAGCTCTAGATAAAGATTAACACCTGAATTTGGGGGGAAGGGGAAGGGGGGCTGGGGACTTTGGGTCTTTTCATATAATCTTACTATTTATTTTGTTTTACTTTTTTTTTATCTGTTATCTTGTTTATCTGTTTGTGTGATAAAGTAGCTCTTGTTGACTCTATCTGATGAAAGATTGGAGTTCACTGTTCAAAGATTGGAGAATTATTTTATAACTTAGTCAAGTTCCGGTGGGACCGTGACATACAGTATATAGACATGAATCTGAGACATGTTTGTATTGATTGTGATACAAAGCCGGCGGTGATCACATAATGCTGTATACATGTGCTTGCTGGTTGCTTGAGCAACTGTCCGAAATAGCATAACCCTCCCGCCTGAAATACTTACTGAGGCTCCAGCGATGTCTGGCAGTCTCCCTCTATCTCCCCGCGGACTCGGATCGACTTTCCAGCTTCAGTGCACGGATGCCGGAGTGTCAGCTGAACTACATCGGGTCATGTGACAATCCAGCATCTGTGTATGGATGCCAGTTTGTCACATGACCAGATGTGGGTCAGCTGACACTCCAGCATCTAGGAGCCCGTGAGGAGATAGAGGGAGACTGCCAGACATCGCTGGAGCTTCGGTAAGTATTTCAAAGCCTGCCAGCACCCACAGCAAGCCCCCAAAGAGAGGTCCCCGTTGTTTCTCAGGCATGCCCGGTTAGTTGAGACATCCAGTAGCCTGAATTCAGTGACTTTGCTGTAGCATCTATAGTCTTATTAACACATACTCAACAAATGGCTGTCTCAACTCTATTTAGACATTCAAGGCATATTGCCAGGGGTGAGCCTAGGGTGCCTGGCACCTGGGTGCAAGATTTTCTCTGGCGCCTATGGGAGTGGTTAAGTTAACCGTGCCCAACCACATAACCACACCCATGTCCTGCCTAATCACACCCACAACTTCCACCTCTTTACGCATGCATGTGATACCCCATTCCTACCCCTCTTCCATGGGCTTGCTCCTGGCTGGCTTTGGCTGCCTGCGAGTCTTGACACATAAGAGACAGATTTTCACCAGCAAATGCACATAATAAGAGACAGCTTTCCACCAGTAAATGCACAAAATAAGAGACAGATTTTCACCAGCAAATGCACATAATAAGAGACAGCCTTTCACCAGTAAATGCACATAATAAGAGACAGCTTTTCACCAGTAAATGCACATAATGACAAACAGCCAGTGTCCCCAGTATATGTAGGCAGTCTGGACCCCCTTTAGGTAGTGAGTGACAGGGACCCCTTTAGGCAGTGAGTGACAGGGAGCCCTTTAGGCAGTGAGTGACAGGGAGCCCTTTAGGTAGCCCTTTAGGTAGTGACAGGGAGTCCCTTTAGGTAGAGACAGGGAGCCCATTTAGGCAGTGAGTGACAGGGAGCCCCTTTAGGCAGTGAGTGACAGGGAGCCCCTTTAGGCAGTGAGTGACAGGGAGCCCCTTTAGGCAGTGAGTGACAGGGACCCCTTTAGGCAGTGAGTGACAGGGACCCCCTTTAGGCAGTGAGTGACAGGGACCCCCTTTAGGCAGTGAGTGACAGGGACCCCCTTTAGGCAGTGAGTGACAGGGAGCCCTTTAGGCAATGAGTGACAGGGACCCCTTTAGGCAGTGAGTGACAGGGAGCCCTTTAGGCAGTGAGTGACAGGGACCCCTTTAGGCAGTGAGTGACAGGGAGCCCTTTAGGCAGTGAGTAACAGGGAGCCCTTTAGGCAGTGAGTGACAGGGAGCCCTTTAGGCAGTGAGTGACAGGGACCCCTTTAGTTAGTGAGTGACAGGGAGCCCTTTAGGCAGTGAGGGACAGGGAGCCCTTTAGGCAGTGAGTGACAGGGACCCCTTTAGGCAGTGAGTGACAGGGACCCCTTTAGGCAGTGAGTGACGGGGAGCCCTTTAGGCAGTGAGTGACAGGGAGCCCTTTAGGTAGTGAGTGACAGGGACCCCATTTAGGCAGTGAGTGACAGGGAGCCCCTTTAGGCAGTGAGTGACAGGGAGCCCCTTTAGGCAGTGAGTGACAGGGAGCCCTTTAGGTAGTGAGTGACAAGGAGCCCCTTTAGCCAGTGAGTGACAGGGAGCCCCCCCCTCTAGCTGCCGTCACTCCCCCCTTACCTCGCAGCTAGGCAGACCTCAGGATCAGCGGCGACCCGACCAGTACGAGCGGGCGCCGGACGCACCCGCTCTATATGCGGAAGTGATGTCACTTCCGCATATCAGTGCGGTGTGCTAGGTCCTAGCGGCCACACGCTTGGATGCCGCCTGATCGAGGTCTGAGTGACGCAGCTAGAGGGAGGGAGGGAGCGGCGGCTGGAGGGATGGAGGGAGCGGCGGCTAGAGGGAGGGAGGGAGCCGCGGCCAGAGGGGGTGAGCGGCGGCCGGGCTGCACCTGTCAGAGACAGGCGCCTGGGTGCAACGCACCTGCAGCACCCGCCCCTGCATATTGCAATGGAACATTGTTATAGACTTCTGTATTTGTTATTCTTCTGATATAGAAAAATTCAATACAATTATTTGAAAAGTAAAACACTTATTTTTCGCCACATACAGTAGCAACCCAAATCAAAGGCAGCAGTTAATGATTGGGTTTCATCAAAGGAAAACGGCATCCTCTCGGAAATGATTAACAAACTGCAATTTCTGATCATGGAACCTAAATTCTGGGGTTTTTTTGTATCCGGATTTTATGAGTTTGGTGTTTTAGAATGTTCTAATCAGTTTCAATAAATCAGAAGTTAGCAGTATTAATATTGCAAAGTCATGGTGCTTTCCTTGAGGCTGGTTTTACATCTAATGTTTGCGTTGCAGTGGGGATGGGATGCTCCTGCAATGCAAAAGAGAACTAATATATGACCCCGCAACAAAGTGTGCCCACAGGGCATAGCACGGCCCCCCTGCTAGGTGAAGTACTCCCTGCTGGGCAGGAAGTACGTCACAGGGATTCCTGACGTATTCTCATCGTTCCATGCAAGTGCACCACAACGCCGCCTACAACCTTTTGAAAAGGTATGCGTCGCTCATTGACTTACATTACTTCCACCGCTGCGGAAGTTCGGTGGTAACACTTTGCTGCCCTTGCGTCGGCCAAGCAGCGGATCAGGCACTTCCAGCACAATGCGGTAAGTGTGCTAGGCCCCATTGCGTTACCCTGTGGTAAAACAGGGTAACGCAACTCACTCTTGCACTGTAAGTGTAAAAAGGGGCCTGAAATGGAGACGAGTTACCTTGCAATATTTGGGAATTTAAATAATCAAGAATCATTAAAATAAAATCGATCTGAAGTTAATTTTAAATCTTTATTGAGACTTATACAGAAAATTTTAGAAATGCTGTCAAAATATGTTACTGCACAGTTTGGTAGGATATAGGGCTTGATTCACTAAGCATAGCACCGCGTAACAGCACAAGTTAGCTATTGTTATGCATACTAGTGAATCAGCGTGCCTTATTTCAGTGTCCCTGCATGCTACGTGCACAACTGGCAGCGCAGCGTGCACAACAGCGTAGCGGAAACTCCGCGTGCACACTGTGCTGCTGAATTACAGCATAGCGAACGCTAGTAGCTTAACGTCAGCTCCACTCCTCCCGCCATGATCCCCACTCTCTGATTGGCCCAATAGGTGGTCTGTCACTTGACAGTTACTAGCATTCGCTATGCTCAATTCAGCGCCAATAGCGTGTGTAGCGTTCAGGGACACTGAATTAAGGCACGTTGATTCACTAGCGCTCGTAACAGTAGCTAACTCACGCTGTTACACAGCACTATGCTTAGTGACTCAAGCCCTTAGCTAGTTAAGATGAATTTACTGCCCAGTCCACTATGGTTTTCAGTGTTTTTTCCAATTACCTTTCCATTTAAAGTAGCACAGGATCTGCAAAGAAGAACAGAATCATTCATATGGCTATGGTCAATATTATCTTGTTTCTTAGCTGACATTTACAAGCCTTCCACTGAAACCCATCAAGGATGAAATGGATATCTTTGGAGGAGGTCACCTAGGGAGTTAAGGACATAAGCCCACTGCAATTAAGTTTTGTGTTTTGTGAGTATCTTTTTAATTTTAACTCTTTGTGGTAATGTGTAAGTGTTACTACTAATGCACTCCTGTACTTATTCCCCAGTGTGGGGATTGATACCTGTCTGTGTGTTGTTGTTTTTTTTTTTTTGGGGGGGGGGAGGCATATTATTAAGGAGGCTTACAGGTTCACTCATAAGTCACCCACCTCCTTCTTGGGACACACAGGTGTTCTAAAGACCCTTGTCTTTGGGGCTGAACCTCATATTTGAAGACTCCATCTTTCTGGCCACATAATCTGCATGGTGGGTAAGGGATTAATAAGGCCAGTTGACAGAACCACACTGTACGGTCCCTTGTTTTTAAGACCTTCGATGGAGCTGGGCATGAGCTGTGCATACCTCCTGGTGTACAGAAAAGCATGCTTTCTGTAAACTGGCGCAGATCACTAGTGGGCAGTGGGCAATAACATCCTACCTGGTAGAATTGCCACATAAAGCTGAAGGATTGAAAACTGCTATCTCATGGCTTCATAAATCAACCCCCATGTGTGTCATAACAGCAATCGCAATTAGTATTGTAAATACATTGACAACATGGAAGATAAAACAGTTCAGCTGGCTATGAAAGGTCACCTTACATGGGTGTATTTACAACACATTCACCATTCGCAGTTCTATGGTGTAGCAATGCTAGGGGTATGTAAACTGGTGAAGCAAACAATGTGCCTAAATTACAGGTCATGCAACATAATATGTTCAGGTCTACTGTGTGCTTACATTGACTGTGGACTATACATAGTGCGTTTATCTAATTTAAAGCACATCCTACTAACTTATTTGTCACTGTAATACTGACTTTCCCACTATTATAATGCAGGTCTGCTAAAGATTTAAGTAGGAACTTATGTAAAGTCATTAAGGCAACAATATATAATAGCTGTTTTCCTACTCAGGTTTAGCCAGGCTTGGGTAATTCCCTGTTCGGTGTTTGATTTAGAATGGTAAAATAACTGCAGTTTATATAACTTGGTGCTTCTATCAAAATGTAATGACTCATAAGAATCATAAATGCAAACCATATGGGTACAAACATTAAGGGGAGAAAAAAATGAGTTACTCAGAGGTCAATGAGGGTCTTTATTAAAATGAAGACCTTGTTTGAGTTACAAAAAGAGTTTCCCAGATCACAAGGGAAACAAGTGAAATTATTAGGAGGAAACACATTAAAATATGATAGCGGATTTCTCAATATTTAATAGATTTCATTTTATATAAAAATGCAAATAATCTCGACTCCTTGGGAAACGCCATTGACTAAAACAATGAGATCATTAATCAAGTTACGTAAGCATTTACAATTTTTCTGTCAGGCATCTACCAGTAATTGGTAAACAGGTATTAAAATTGTTCATGAATTATAAAGCCTATTGATTGCACGACAGTTGTTGCACAACAGGAAAACTCACCTGGTGCCTTCCCACAGCTGCAATGTATGTACAACTTTTGCACAAATCTTTTTGATGCAGGCTTCCACCTAGTTTTCAGGTCACTCCCTATAACTTATTATTGACACCTACTTGTAACACTCCTTCTCGATGCCTAACCTTCATTGTCAGTGTCTATGTTAACCCTCCTTGGTGCCAATCCTCCTTGTCAATGTCTAACCTCAACCCTCCTTGGTGTCTAAGACTTTATTACTGTCCAACCTTAACCCTCATTGATGCCTGGTGTCCTCCTTGCAGCATCTCAATGAGAATTAGCTAGACATTATTGTTCTCTTAAGTTAATGAAAGTTACTACAGCAGCTTTAGGGCTGGTTCAGACGGATGTTTGTGCAGCGTCTACTGCCAGCGTTTGGGGCTTGGCGTTAAACGCTCCCATTCAAGTGGTGTTCAAGGAGCCCCTGGAAGCTACATGTAGCTTCCAGGGGCGGTTAACCGCGATGGGTAATGTCCCCCTAGGGGAAGAAAAAATGCGAACGCAACGTGAACGCTGCTGAAAGCCTGAACGCATCACGAACGCAACGCCATCGAACGCAACGCCTCTGAACGTCCGTCTGAACCAGCCCTTACTTGATTATGAACACTCCAATTCACTGCAGAACTTAGAAATAGCCACCTCTACAGCCACCCATAATGAAGAGACGTCCCTCTAAGAGAATACCAATATTGAAGATGCAGTAATTAATTAGTAGCGACTTATACTATGGATCCAGGATGTTTTGAATATATATATATATATATATATATATATATATATATATATATATATATATATGTCCTTCTAAAAAAATTAGCATATTGTGATAAAGTTCATTATTTTCTGTAATGTACTGATAAACATTAGACTTTCATATATTTTAGATTCATTACACACAACTGAAGTAGTTCAAGTCTTTTATTGTTTTAATATTGATGATTTTGGCATACAGCTCATGAAAACCCCAAATTCCTATCTCAAAAAATTAGCATATCATGAAAAGGTTTTCTAAACGAGCTATTTACCTAATCATCTGAATCAACTAATTAACTCTAAACACCTGCAAAAGATTCCTGAGGCTTTTAAAAACTCCCAGCCTGGTTCATTACTCAAAACCGCAATCATGGGTAAGACTGCCGACCTGACTGCTGTCCAGAAGGCCATCATTGACACCCTCAAGCAAGAGGGTAAGACACAGAAAGACATTTCTGAACGAATAGGCTTGTTCTCAGAGTGCTTTATCAAGGCACCTCAGTGGGAAGTCTGTGGGAAGGAAAAAGTGTGGCAGAAAACGCTGCACAACGAGAAGAGGTGACCGGACCCTGAGGAAGATTGTGGAGAAGGACCGATTCCAGACCTTGGGGGACCTGCGGAAGCAGTGGACTGAGTCTGGAGTAGAAACATCCAGAGCCACCGTGTACAGGTGTGTGCAGGAAATGGGCTACAGGTGCAGCATTCCCCAGGTCGAGCCACTTTTGAACCAGAAACAGCGGCAGAAGCGGCTGACCTGGGCTACAGAGAAGCAGCACTGGACTGTTGCTCAGTGGTCCAAAGTACTTTTTTCGGATGAAAGCAACTTTTGCATGTCATTCGGAAATCAAGGTGCCAGAGTCTGGAGGAAGACTGGGGAGAGGGAAATGCCAAAATGCCTGAAGTCCAGTGTCAAGTACCCACAGTCAATGATGGTCTGGGGTGCCATGTCAGCTGCTGGTGTTGGTCCACTGTGTTTTATCAAGGGCAGGGTCAATGCAGCTAGCTATCAGGAGGTTTTTGGAGCACTTCATGCTTCCATCTGCTGAAAAGCTTTATGGAGATGAAGATTTCATTTTTCAGCACGACCTGGCACCTGCTCACAGTGCCAAAACCACTGGTAAATGGTTTACTGACCATGGTATTACTGTGCTCAATTGGCCTGCCAACTCTCCTGACCTAAACCCCATAGAGAATCTGTGGGATATTGTGAAGAGAAAGTTGAGAGACGCAAGACCCAACACTCTGGATCAGCTTAAGGCCGCTATCGAAGCATCCATCATTTTTTGTTTTAAAAACACTTTTCTTTTATTGGTCGGATGAAATATGCTAATTTTGTGAGATAGGAATTTTGGGTTTTCATGAGCTGTATGCCCAAATCATCAATATTAAAACAATAAAAGACTTTAACTACTTCAGTTGTGTGTAATGAATCTAAAATATATGAAAGTCTAAAGTTTATCAGTACATTACAGAAAATAATGAACTTTATCACAATATGCTAATTTTTTGAGAAGATCCTGTATATATATATATATATAATTTGGGCTGTCACTTTAACCTGCTGTGCGTTTCGATTATGCGCAGCTGCACGGCTACGCATAGTTTTTAATACCTATTTTTTTTTTAAAATCATGTAGCTAGCCTAGCGCTAGCTACATGATACCCCCCTCCCTGCCATATCCCTCCCACCCCTCTGATCGTCGCCGGCGCCTATGCCCGTCAGGAAATCCGGTTCTGAACGGGATTTCCTTGAGGGCTTTCCCCGTCGCCATGGCAACGAGCGGAATGACGTCAACGACGTCATGACGTCACAGGGACTCCCGATCCAACCCAAAGCGCAGCCTGGGGGCAATTGGCCAGGCTGCGCACGGGGTCTGCGGGGGGGGGCCCTCTTTCGCGTCGGGTAGCAGCGGATAAATGGTTAAGGAACAACGTTGTGGTTAGTTAGCACTTTGGAGGTGTTGAGTTTCACCACTTGGATTCTGTTAGAATTCTCCTCCTAGAACATTCTGGGAGACTAGGCATTATTTTCATTGGTAACGGAATCCTCAGAACATTCAGTAGCATCTGCACCTGACAGGACTAAAGATGTTACGACCTATAATGAATTTCAGAATGTAAATCAGGGTGAGGAAAGGTTTTACATTGAGGCAAACACTGACTAAATAATTAATAAACTAATATTGTAAAACGAAAAAAAAAATAAGCAATTTTATTCACTGTGTTATTTTTTCAGTACAGTTATTCTTTAACGTTTCCATATCAGATAGAAAAGATTACCTCAGTTATCGATTGCGAGCAGTGTAATCTATCTGGGCAAGCATAGATAAGTACACTGCTCCCAGTGGCCAGATTGATGTGGTGCACACCCTGTACACACTCTCCTCACCCCACCTTAACCCCTCTCCCAGAAAAGAAGGGGCATAACTAGAAAACACTGAGTCCCCCTGCAAAACTTTGGATGGAGCCCTCTCCCCCTGCACACTGAATGGGACTGTCTACAAATCGTTGTCTACAAAGCTATGTACGATTCGTTATCAGTGGCTGAGCGATGCAGTCATTAGAACAATTGTGCAGAGAGCAGAAAGTTTATTTTCTCCTTGCCCTTAGTTGTCAGTCTCTCAGGACGGGGCCCCCTGTGGCTTCTGGGTACCCCTGCTGCTGCATCCCTTGCAGGTTCTATTGTTACGCCCCTGATGGGCAGGTAGAAGTAGGTATAGTCAGACCATACTCCTTACAATGCAGCAGGTAGTGCAGGTAATCTTTACTATCTAATATGGAGGCACAGATGTATAATTACTGATGGTGTAATGTCACTTTAACTATGTAAACGATTCACTGGTTTGTGTTAAATGTACTGTATAATACCATTTACCTAGAAATAACCTTGTTTATGAATTTATATCCCAGAGATACATTTGACCACAAGTACAAGGCATACTGCCAATGTGTAGCCCAGCTTTGCAGCAGACCACAGAAGAAATCTCACACAGAGGCTTCTGAAAGGTCATACCACCCAATATTTTTTCCACTTTCCTGTCTCAAATTGAGGATCAGACTATTTTCTTGATTTTTAGTTTTTTGTGTGTGTGCTAAGAATTTGTATATTCCTGTCAGTTATATTTTGTGAAACCTCCCAGCTTTACACGAAGAGAAGAAAAAAAAAAGTCCCGGACTTGGGTCTGAGCAATAATATTTTTTTGCTTCTAATGAAATTCCAATTATGTTTTGCTTGGACCACTAAAAGTGAACATTGTAAGGAGCAAGAACAAAAAGCAATCTTTTCGCTGCCAAGATGTATAGAGGATTTCATGGCTGACATACTGCACATACCAAAAAGTTAGTTGTGCTGAATATTTGTGCTATATTGTGCTAGAATGACACAGCTTGATACAAAGGATGTTGCTTTTAAAGATGCCTATCATCAATGCTTTTAATAATCAATGCTTTTTATAGGGGTAAACAAACCCTTAGTTTAATGCTGTATAGCTATAAAGCTACACTGATTATTGTTAAGGAAAAAAATTCAGTTCTTTGTGTTTGAACTTTTTTTTTTCAAGCTAGAAAGCTGGGAAGATCTTTAGGAATACAGGTTTAAAAAAAATGCACCAGCTAATAAAATCTCATCTATTCTACTCAGGATGAGCGAAATTGCCTAAAACATTTTTGCAATTTTTTTCTCAAAATTACAGCAATTTCGCAACGTTTGCAGTTTTACAAATTTCCATTGAAGCCTACGGGGACAATTGGTTGATTGCAAAGCCCCCATACAAAATATCAACACCAGTTTGGTAACGTATATCAAGGCTAGCCCATGGAACATGTCAAAAAATAAAAGGGAAAAAAAGCATTTAAAAAATAGTGCAAAACTATCCTTTGTGCCATACTTATCCAACTTCCTTATTTTTGCCTAAAAGATGAGCACATGTCAAACTTGGCTGCCAAGTTTGGAAGTCTGAATTAGTAATAGGTAGTCAGAGGTGTCCCATTAGTATAGCTCTACACAAAGGTAACCTCCCTTGGTAGAGGTAGCCCTCCTCAGTAGAGTTAAACAGAGTCATAGCGCCACTATAGTTAGTCTGAGGTGACTCACCCATCCACAACACTCCAGAGTACAGAAAGCTTACTGTAGGTATGCACATTGCTTAAGAATTCCCAAAACATGCCAAAAAATCCAAAGTCCTGGACCTCGCCCCGCAGCATGCAGAGGGACGGTTTCTCATTCTGTCATGCGACCAGGCATATTGTCAGACACACACAAGACAGGTAATCAATCAAGGAGGTGTGAGGATCACAGGAAGCAAATAACACACACTTAATACAACAAGACAACAGCAATGATCATTGATTCTCACCAGGCTTATATAAGCCATTTGGCACTAATTTGGCACGCATGCACACATTCTCCTGCTCTGTGGGTATTATATGTCTGTTGGAATTATCTCATAAGTTTATTTTTAGTTCCGGTTTGCTTTAATTGGTACACAAGACATGTTATCATTTAATGTTATACAGTTTTCACAGAAGGTAACTGTTGCCCAGTTTATATACTACTTATGTTTATTTCAGTGTCAGTTTACGCCACATTGGATATGTAAGAACAGGAAATGTACGGACCATGCGCTGAATTTTTACAAGCATCGCACCATTTTGTAGCAAGGTTTTACTGAATGTTAAGAAACTATTTATAGAGTTGGCCTTCAATGTACACAGGATTAAGGCAGACACACCAGACATGACAACAGTAATACACTGTATAACATACATGTCAAGAGGCAGAAGTCTAACAAGCCAACAGGAAGAGATGAGGTTAAGACCAGGAAACAGGGAAAGGGAAATGTATTATGACAAGTGACACATGACGCTTCCTGTGTCTGCATTGCAAGTGACATATAAAGAAAGGCTAGGAAACACATTAATGTGTCTGAAAACTCTCTGGAGCATTTAAAACACAATGCCTGAGATTATTCTTTTTTTTTTTTTTAGTCTGTATTGATAATAATATAAATAATGAGCGTTTTCACATTGAGGTCCAAATTAACAGTCTCTTCATTCATTAAACTCACATGAACAATGCAATGTTCTTTGTGTTAATTTTCTTAGCACTGCACAAACATCTTATAGAAAATCAAACATTCTTTTGGCTCATTAACGCTTCAATATGTTTTCTGTGCTTAACAGATAATGATATTGTAGTTCCAAAGATACCACAGAATGACTTAATTACGTTGTACTGTAGTTAGAGAAAGGGGTGATTGTTGTCCAAAGCAAAATAATTCTACTGCATTTAAATAAATTCTAGTATTCCATTTACTTATTTATTATTTATTTATTGTATTTATAAAGCGCCAACATATTACGCAGCGCTGGACATTAGTTTAGGTTACAGACAATATTTAGAGGTGACATACAGCAATATGACAATACCTGAATACAAGAAAAAACAGATCATGCAGCACAGTATGAGTACAAGGTAATGCTTAGTCAGTTACTAGATGGGAGCATGGAGATTAGGCAAGTTAGGTTCACTCAAATGCATAGCATGAGTTCACAGTAATGGAGGTGCATGATCAGGTAGGACACAATAGGAGGAGGACCCTGCCCAATGGCTTACAATCTAGTGGGAGCAGTAGGGACACGAAAGGTAGGGGACCAGAGTTCAGCTGTGGGTTTAGAGCACTTGTGAGGGGTAGTAGGCCAGAGTGAAAGATGAGTTTTGAGGGCCTTCTTGAAGATGTTGAAGGAGGGGGCTGTCCTAATGGGTGGAGGTAGGGCGTTCAATAGTGTTGGAGCAGCTCTTGAGAAGTCCAGGAGGCGTGCATGGGACTGGGTGATGCGGGGGGCGGTCAGGCGAAGTTCATTGAAAAAGCGGAGTGAGTTGCTAGGTGTGTACCTCTGAGTAAGATCAGAAATGTAGGTTGGACAGGTTTTGTGGACAAATTTGTAGGTCAGACACAGTATCTTGAATCTGATTCTAGACTGGATAGGAAGCCAGTGGAGGGATTCAAGGAGGGGATCCGTCGTGGTAGAGCGATGGGAGCAGTGGATAATTCTGTCTGCCGCTTTCATGATGGACTGCAGTGGGGCTATTCGGGTCATAGGGAGACCAGACAGAAGAGCATTGCAATAGTCAAGGCGGGAAATTATGAGGGCATGGATGAGGAGTTTGGTGGTGGCAAAGGTCAGGAAAGGGCGAATCTTACAGATGTTACGAAGGTGGAAGTTGCAGGACTTTGTGAGGTTTTGGATGTGGGGAGTGAAGGAGAGTGCGGAGTCCAGGGTGACACCCAGACAGCGGGCTTGAGAGGTAGGGCAAATGGTAGTGTGGTTAACAGTTACATGCACATCAGGGAGGTTCATGGATGGCCAGGGTGGGAAGATCATAAATTCTGTTTTGTCTAGATTTAGTTTCAGGAACCTAGCGGACATCCAGGAGGAGATGGCTGATAGGCAGGAGGAGACCTTGTCCATAGTAGTGGTGGATATGTCAGGGGTGTGGAGGTAGATCTGGGCATCATCTGCATACAGATGATAGTTAAAACCCATGGAGGAGATAACCTTGTCAATGGAGGATGTGTATAGGAAGAAGTAGTAGGGGGCCAAGGACCGAGCCTTGGGGGACTCCCACCAAGAGGTGGTTGGGTGTGGACGAGGACTCATTGAAGGAGGTCGTGAAGGAGTGGTTGGAGAGGTAGGATGAAAAGCCAGGTCAGGGCGAGATCGTGAATGCCCATGGACTGGAGGGACTGGAGGAGTAGGGGATGATCTACTGTGTCAAAAGCTGCTGATATATCAAGGAGGAGGAGAATGGAGTATTTACCTTCAGCTTTAGCTAAGGCGGGGGCATTGACCACTTTGGTGAGAGCAGTTTCGGTTGAGTGGGCAGGCCGAAATCCAGATTGCAGTGGGCCTAGCAGTGAGTTGCCATTGAGGTACTGGGTCAGGCGTTTGTGAACCAGACGCTCAAGGAGTTTTGAGGCAAAGGGGAGGAGGGAGATAGGGCGGTAGTTGGAGGGTTGCGAGGGGTCGAGGGAGGGTTTCTTGAGCAGGGGTAGTACAGTGGCCTGCTTGAAGTCTGAGGGGAAGGTGCCTGTGGATAGGGAGAGGTTAAACAGGGTAGTGAGGACTGGGGCCAATTCCATGAAGTGAGGCTGGAGTAAATCAGAAGGGATGGGGTCAAGGGGGGAAGTAGTGGTATGGGAAGTCTGCAGTAGGTGGTTGACTTCCTCAGTGGTAGTAGGAGTGAAGGAGGTGAGGGGAGGATATGGTGGAGGAGGAGCTGGTTGGAAGGGGATGGGAGGTGAAGATTGAATATTTCCTGACGGATGGAGACAAATTTGTTGGTGAAGTGGGTGGCTAAATCTGTGGCAGAGAGGGAGGAATCGGAGGGTGGGGGGTGGTTTTAAGCAGGGAGTTGAAAGTGGCAAAAAGACGCCGGGGGTTGGAAGCTTGTGCTCCGACGAGCTTGGTAAAGTATTCCTGCTTCGCATGAGCAAGGGCAGTGTGGAACTGCAGCAGGTTAGTCTTGTACTGTAGGAAATCCTGGTTAAGTCGAGTTTTCCTCCATTTCCGTTCAGTGGCGCGTGTTTCCCTCTGGAAGTTGCGAGTATGGGTAGTGCGCCAGGGCTGGGGGTTAGGGGTGCGGTTGAGGTGAAATATTGGGAGAGCAGCTTTCTCTAGGGCTGATGAGAGAGTTTGGCGATACTGAGCTGCAGCAAGATTAGGACAGGTTAGGGTGGGGAGAGTGGAGGAGAGGGCATGGAGGGGGTCAGCAAGGACGCTAGGGTTGAGCTTGCGTAGGTCTCGCTGCCATTGACCAGGTGGGTGGGCGGGTAGTTTGGAGGTGCCTTCCATGAGGAGGTTGAAGGTGAGAAGGTGATGGTCTTGAGGGTGGAAAGGGTGCAATGTCAAGGTCTGCAATGGTGGTGGATTTAGTGAATATAAGGTCGAGAATGTGTGACCTGTAGTGTGGGTGGGGGTGTTGGTGTGTTGTACTAGGCCAAGTGAGTTGGCTATGGTGAGTAGCCAGGTCACAACGGAGTTCTGGGGTTCATCAATGGGAATATTGAAATCCCCGAGGATGATGGTGGGGAGGTCAGAGGAGAGGAAGTGTGGGAGCCAGAAAGCAAGGTCATTGAGAAATTGTGGTGTGGAGCCCGGAGGGCGGTATAAGACCACAACAATGGCAGGGAGGGGGTGGTAGAGGCGTATGGTGTGGACCTCGAATGATGTGAATTGTAGGGTAGGTGGGGTGAGGACACGGAAGGTGCAGGATGGGGAGAGGAGCAGACCCACCCCTCCCCCGGCCCCGTTGTCTGGTCTGGGGGTGTGACTGAGGTGAAGGCCACCGTAGGTGAGGGCAGCCTCTGTGGCAGAGTAAGAGGGGGTGAGCCATGTCTCAGTGAGTGCGAGGATAGGATTTGGAGAGGAAGAGGTTGTGGACTGCTGTAAGTTTATTGCGGACGGATCTGGGTAGGGGGAGCATGTGTTTGTGGGTGGGATGGATGGAAATAAGGTTGGGGCGAGGATGGATGTTTATGTTATTTGTGGACAGAGGGCTGTAAAGTGTATGAAGCAGGCGAGCAGGGGATTCTTGTCCGGCAGCAAGCTGTGGCCCGGGGTTAGCTGATATATCACCAGTTGCAAGTAAGAGTAGGAGGGAGAGAGTAAGAAAATGTGAATGGGATTTAAAAGTTTGTGAGGTTTTTGAGCTGCTACTTGCTGTGGCTACAACCTTGATGTTGTTGTGCTGGGACCTGCCAGAGCTCCAGCATAAAGCTTCGTACACATTAGATTATACATGGCAAACTCCAGCCCGTGGTTTCCCCACTTTGTATTATGTTTGGCCCACTCTAGACCACCAGGGAAGCAATATTAGAGTTGAAGCCCTAGAAAACTGAGGGGAAGCACTAGACATCAGGGAACTGGTATAGGGGAGGGTGTTGGCCTATTGAGATACTAGGGCAGGGCTTTTCAATCTTTTCACTAATTGTACCACTTTTATCACCTGAAAATTTAGAAGTACCACCCGTGGGCCTGCGCAGTAGAGTGGACCCGATCAGGCTCGGCTGTTTCCACCAAAATCAAAGTGGAGAGCTGCTATGGCGTATGCGGGTATGCTGACAAGGAGATCTTTGGGCGTCCTTTTACTGGATTGCCTCTACTGTGAAGGAAGGTAGAAGCCTCTTTAACCCCCGAGGTCCTCGCTGTGCTGCCCTGCAGAATAGTTCAGACCTCAGATCCACAGTAACCCGACTGTCACTGTCACTGTGCACCGATTGCCTGGCTGTCTCTTCACCACTGGTCTGAAGTATGCCGCAGGGCAGCACAGTGGGGAGCGAACGAGGGGAGCTGAACTTTGTGGAGGCAAGATGGGATGATGACAAGTGGCAGACAAACCTGGTGTGTACCACCTGGCCAACAGCAAAGTACCACTGGTGGTACGCGTACCACAGGTTGAAAAGCCCTGCACTAGGGAACTGTATGGGGATCGAGGACCACTAGACACCAGGTAACTGTATAGGAGTTGGAGGGGGACCATTAGACACCTGGGAACTTTATAAGGGAGGAAAGTGAGTTTGACACCCTTGCACTAGATTAAACTGGTTGAAGCAGCCAATAAAGGCCACCTTGGGCATAAATGAAACGTGTGTACTGTTACCCTGATGCGTCAGCAAGAGATCCAGCCTGTTGGATCATCACGCCTGAGCAAATCCAGGCACCATTGTTACCTCTTTTGCTCCTTCATGCACCATGCGTCATCCCTTGGCCTCCCTCCATAGTAACAGAACTCGTCGCTAGCCTGCAGACTTGGTACATGCCTGTAAAGACATGGGCATGAATTGTCATCCAAGTGTTAAAGCAGGATCCCTGCCGGACAGCAGTGGTCTAAAAGCATATGTGGCTCTATGAGAATCTACAGAAACATTCGTCTGATTCGTGCTATTTAGAGTTCATTCATACAGAGGGGGAAGCATTGTACACCATGGGAGCTATATTGGGGAGAAGGGGGGGGGGGAGCATTGGACACCAGGGGATCTATATTGGGGAGGAAGGAGGAAGCACTAGGCACCAAACTTGCTTACATACGTGCCAAATTAGAGAGGGGGAGACCACCACACTGCCTTGGTGCGCGTCATGCTGTGGGCACGCCAGCTTCTTGAGGAGGGGGAATAGCAGCAGCGGTGGTACTTGGTGGCTGCACAGTCTTCCTCCACTCTCTAGCCAATGTAGCACTCTACTTCTATGCTGCCCAGTTACAGCGCTCACCCCCACAGTGAGCCGGCTCTTCCGGGTTTCAGATGAGGATGAGAATAAAGTTTAGAGTCCATTTAAAAAAAAAAATTCAGGAGAAAAATACATTTATTTGAACCGATCTGTATATCAGTCATGAAAGGACAAATGAGGGGGAAAAAAAGAGGGATGTGGGATTTGGTTTCCAAAAAAAAAAAAAAAAAAAAAGGGGGGGGAAAGGGGAATGTCCCTCCAAATAAGAGACACTTGGAAGCTATGCAGTCTGGGTTGTTTAATCTCAACACTTTCATGTAGTATAAAAGCTTATCAAAACAATCTTTTCAAAGTATTTTCAATCTGTTGGCCCAAAGGCCCCGTTCACATCTAAAAAGGCAAAATAGGAGCACTTTGCTCTTCCGTTTTGTGCAAGAGATTTTACCGCGATTAGCGCTGTAAAAATCACTTGACACTTCCGTGATTCCAGAGCGATTACGGACAGTGCTTTATAAGCACTGTACCGTGATTGCTCCAGAATCGCCCAGAAAATGCTGCAGGTAGCACTTTTGCGATTGGCGCTAATCGTAAAATGCCTGCGATCTGTGCCAATCGTGGCAGTGAGAACACTGCCATAGGGTAACAAAGCACTAGCACTTTAAAAAGCGCTAGCGCTTTAGCGATTAGTGGGAATCGCCCACTAATCACATAAGTGTGAATGGGCCCTTATACTGCATAGATTTGGTAAATCTGTACAATCAAGATTGTACAATGAATGGCCACCCTAAAAGTAAACTGTTTAGTACAATACAATGGCAAGATGTACTTTCTACTTCTCAAAGATGTAACAGGCCTCCACCTCTACATCTACTGTACTCTCCATTCCCACACATAAAGCTCTACAACTTTACAAGCTGGGAAGTTGGAGCTGCAACCTGAAACCAAGCATATTTTTCCTGTCTGGCCTATACGTGAGGACAGCAATGTGAATTCCACTGCTGGCTGTCCCATGATCTTTATGACATCTGTGTCATCTTTACAAATTTAGGAAGTTTCCAGTTTAATGACAGGACACTGTGGGGCTTCGGGCTAAATAAAGATTTTCTGATTTATCCAGACTTCATTAGCCAAATCTCCACCAAATGAAATGTTATACTCTCTAGTTTGAATTCTACAGTGAATACAGTTGTGGTGAAAGAAGAAAAAGTAATAAGAAACCTATGGCAGGTATAAAAAAAACAAACACTGTTACATTACAGTAGGCTCAGTTCTAGGCTCAATAATTTCATGAGCTCTCTCTGTCTCTTTGAGTCTGCACTGCACGGGAAACATGGACATAACCTTGCACTGACATAGTAGAAAACGGCCCTAAAGGCCCATACCCACCTCACGATTTTTCAGACGACCGGCAATTTTTTTGAGTGACAAGTGGTCGTTTATGCGATATTGCGACATGGGTACAGACTGATGATCACGCGAACATCGCTTAGCGCCAAACTGTGATAACGACTTTTGCGGTGGATCGGATCTTTAAGATCCCCAATGACTCCTGAGCAAAGTACCACGATTACTTTAAGTCTCATTGCAACATTGTGTGATGCCATGCATACTCACCGCACAGAAGATGGAGGTAGATGGATCATGGGAGCGTTCGTCGTCAGGGAGACGTCGCTGGATCCATCTCCCTGCATTGCGAGGGGAGTACATAGCTTAAGGCTTTCAGCTCCCAGAGAGACAAGTATGACTAGATCTTGTCAGAACAGGAAGGAGAAGAAAATTGTGAGCTTCTGAGAGGAACTGACGGCGAGGTAATTATGTAATATTCATTTGCAGGTACATCAGGTGTTTATATTAAATCATTTTACTTGGTTCAGGTTCCCTTTAAGCAAGACTTTCTGGTGCCTGAAGGAAATACTATGTGCACATATACATTTCTGGGTATTCTTTCACTTCAATTGAACTCATGAAGCAATTTAGCTAGTGGTGATTTCTTTCATAGAACACAAAGGATGAGGATATACCATAAACTGGATAACTGAGAAACTTCACGTTCTTTTAGCATTTTGCATTACGGAAGGTCAGATTTCTGCTTCAATGTAGATTACTGTAAACATATAAGTGGACTTGTGGCATCACAAGAGCGGCTAAATACTGTAAGTGATACTCTATCTGTACTATTTAGAAACATATTAGAGCACTTGTAACATCAAAAAAAAAAAAGGCTGAATACTGTATGTAATACTTTGTCTCTTTGTACTAACAGTATTTCTTGAAAAATCTGCTTTAGAGGCAACTCAGCACCTATATAATAAAATATATAAAACTAACCTCCCCCTAAGGCCCTTGCGGGGGTGGCAGGCATTACTTACCTTTGGGAAGGTGGGGGGGGGGGGGGCATGCTGCTCTCTAACCTCCTGTCTATATGCTCCATCTTCTCCATACAGATTCACATAGAGGGACAACATCTCCCAGCATGCATTGCAGGGGCCGGGAACACCGCCGTTGGCATTTCAAAGTGCTGCAGCTGCGGGTCTCCTTGTAGAAGACAGCAGAGCACATACAGATGGGGGGCTAGTGAGCAACCCCTGGAGGTTAAGTAAAGCCTGATACCCCCCAACGGCCCACACCATTTATAAACCCCCCTTAAGGCTCGTACACACGTTTCACTGGGACACGTTTGACTAAAGTCGACTGAGGCGGCTGATAACAACCGCCTCAGCCGATTATCATGCGTGTGTATGGCAGCCCCCGACCACCAAGCGATCATCCCAGCGGAAAACTCACGGATGGCCAACTTCTTTAAAGAAGCCACTCCCTACCATGCACGCGCTGCTCCGTCGTCCCTCCACCCCCTGTATAGCAACAGAACGCATTGTCAG
This sequence comes from Hyperolius riggenbachi, assembly GCF_040937935.1. Classification (NCBI taxonomy): domain Eukaryota; kingdom Metazoa; phylum Chordata; class Amphibia; order Anura; family Hyperoliidae; genus Hyperolius; species Hyperolius riggenbachi. The sequence goes on from NC_090648.1 coordinate 317,571,590, forward strand.
CTATACACCTGACACGCATCTGTACTGGCCCACCTAGCGTTGTCGCCCAAGGAGATCGAGTCCAAAACCCCCGACAGGCAACACATCACTTTATTGGGAGCCTCATGTATATATTTTTTTTAAATAGGTGCTCAGATCCCTTTGAGGAGAACAACTTACCTTTATCAGATCAGAGTATATTTACAGGTCTGATGAAGGATAATTCTATTCCAAAAAAGCTAATCCTTCAAGAAATTTCTGTTAGTGCAAATAAAAGAGTTTTAGATTCCATATCAGCTGTGAAATTCATATTTTCTATACACTGCTACAATAGTACATGAAGAAGTTAGAAGTGAACGAAAAAGTGAAAGTGAAAGGTAATAACCGACCCTACATTGCTTACAGAGCTCCTACTTATATGAGCCAATAGCCAACTTTCAGCAGCGGAAACATTAAACTCATTGGGTACAAAAACTTTGGAGGAAGAATGAGGAGGGCGTATACCCCAAGCAACACAAACAAAAAGTTTCTTTTTACAATCATTACAAACATTACACATTACACTCATTGGCCACTACTGAATACCCTTGACTGGCTTCTGCATCCAAGAGTTCAACTCTAGTCATACTTCATTTGAAAAATAATTATAGAAATGTTGCTGAGATATGAATCTTTGGTGGAATTATTAGCCCTCTCAGACAACACAAATCCTTAACTCCCATTGTACATATAATAGTTTACTCAGAACATTCTCCTAGCGCATAGGCAAAAGCAGGGGGGGATTACAGCTGCCCAGAATCCCCCCTCAGACCAGGGCCAGTGCAGTGTCTGGGGACAGGCACAAGTTGAGACACCAGAATACCTACAGGTATACTGTAGCTCACAGCACTGCCCCCTTTTCAGCACTGCCCCCATATTATTATACTGTATTGTGCATAGCTGAGGATACCTTTCAGGAATCCCCCCCTTGAAAATCCTGGGTTTGCCCTGTTATAATTTAAGTAGGCCTCAGTTATTTGGACTGAGCTAGTCAAAAAGGCTTGATGAGCAGACCTGCCCTTTAAGGGGATTTTCTCTTAGAGAGAAAATCTGCAGTTCTGTCAGCAGAACTAGAACATACCAATAAGCTGTTCTATGAACAAGGCCACAGGTCTCCCTGACCTGGGCATGTACCGCCACTACAACAATAAACATCAGCCATGTTTTGTAAATATTCACATTCCTGCATGTATGTCAAATGCCTCATTGATTATTAATCGAGTAGGTGTGTATGATGACACCATGAGTGGGTCCACCAATAGTCTGATTTAGGGGATGGCGAAGATGATGTCATATTTAACTCTTTCCTAGTCGGTATTAAAACCGAGGTGGGCGATCAGAGCTCACTCTGTTTCTTACTTTCGCACTAGCTCGCAAGGCTGACTGGGACCTCTAAATTTGTTAATTCCTTTCTGTAATCTGATATAATGTATGCTGTACATAGGTAGTCTAGTGTAACTTAGGTTAGAAAGAAGGTACCTGATTGACTTCAGCAGGAAGTCTAATCAAGAAGCTTGTAACGCAACATGAAGATTGGCGTGGCTAGGATATGATGAACTGTGTCTATCTGTATTCCTGTTTCTTGAATAAATAACATAAACCTTGAAGAAGCCTGAGAAATTCTATCTCCTGCTTGCTGTGTGGAGAGTCAAGTGATCTCACAGTCTGTGAGACGCAACTGTAAGCAGTTAATGGTGTCGAAGCAAGGTGATATAGAACAGTTTATAACATGCCCCTGTGGCGGACTAAAAAGTGCCAGAGCTGTAGCCACTAGGGCATGCTCAGTAGGCAGTAGCAGTGTTAGGGAGTCTTGCCCAAGGTCTCCTACTGAATAGGTGCTGGCTTACTGAACAGGAAGAGCTGAAATTCAAACCCTGGTTTCCTGTGTCAGAAGTAGAACCCCTAACCAGCACACTATCTGGCCACTGCTGCACCTCCATTGATGGTGAACTCTTCTGCCGCACATGAAGAGCAAAGACAAATCTGAGGAAAACACACGTGTAATTTCAATTTAATCATATAAAATAATCCATCATTTTATGGAGCTTATAAAATATTTAAAACATGTAAGATGGGAAATGTCATCTTTTTGGCTTGAAGTGACATTCCCAAACCATGGTAGGATTCCACACTATAAAGCAACGTTTTATAGAAATTATAATAAAACATTTTATTATGCTCTAAAGCACAACATGCGGCGTGACACATAACACAGACTGCAGATGTTACTTTGTATATCTATAAATGCTGACAGCTTAGTACTGCACATCTATTCTTTACAGAGGTCACTGGCATTTTTCATCTGTTATTGGCTAAGCTTTGACAATGGAGATTAGTGGAAGGAAGGGTTTTGCGGCGTACAGTATCAGCAGGAGGGTATCTTACAGAAGTCACTTGCCTACTTTCAGAGACTAGAGTTGTGATATTTCACAGTAAACACTGAATGGCGGATTCCCTATATAAAGCCAGTCATGTGAACTTTACTCTACCATCATGATGGTAATGAAAGGAGAGAAAAGTGTACGGTTGTAGGCAGGTGAATATGTGGTGTCCCTGGAGCTACTGCTGATGGGCAGATTGCGGTATTTGGTGGCTGTTGTCCTCCCACTTGACTAGCGGTATTTGATGGTCTTTTCTCCCCCAGTCCCAAGATAGTGGTATTAGGTGGCCTTTATCCCCCAGTCCCCAGATAGTGGTATTAGATGCCTCCCCCCAGCCATGCAGAGTAAGCGCAGCAGAGTATAATATCTCACCTGGCCTGCACTGCACTCCCCCCTTCCTTCATGTGTTAAATACTACTATATTGTATCATTATTGATTATTATTTTTATTTATATAGTGCCAACATCTCGCTATGCAAAGCTGTACATAGTACAAAACAAACAGTGGGGAGCATAGATACATTAGATGTCCAAAACCAGGTTTGGGGTGGGACGGTATCTGGAGATTAGTGAGGGAAAGTAAGGAGGTGCCAACTTATGTATCGCCACTTCTCCATTCCCAGCAGGCATGTACACACTGACATAACTTTGGCAGGTGACAGGGGCAGTGACACTGTGGGACGCCAGTGAGACCACAGGATGCACTGAGAAAGAAAGTGTGGCAGGTGAGATATTATGTTCCATTGTACGTACTTTGCAGTAACCTTGGGCTGTAACCAGGGAAGGACTGGGACCTTTTGGCCTGGAGGGAAAACACAAACTAGAGGCCCGGTTTCACAGCAGCCCCAGCCTAAATGACGTCACATGTGCCCCATGTGCTATATACCGGTAGTCACATGGTCATGCCAATGCAGAAATACAGCAAGGATACTAGAGGGACAGCATGACAGGTAAAGTATAAATGCACAGGCACAGTGGGGTACATAATACATTTTGAGGGAAAACGCCGGGGCTTCCATTGCGTACATAGTTTGTTATTATCGCACTTATGAATACATCGGCCCGAGATTTCCCAGCATCTCAGATTGATACATTCAACTACTTTCCACCCAAAATAAGTCAAATTCTTAATTGGGCATGCTTGTGGCGGCACAGATTTTCATCCGATTGGATAATTATCGAAGCAGTTGATGGTGGATCGGCCAACCCTAAATCATTAAAGGAGAGGCAGCCTGGGGGGAAATCTCCCCCCTTCCCCCCTGGCCAGTCCTCCCCTGGCTGTAACCTCTGTGATGGGGTCACCCAGTGTATGCTGCACCTCCATACTCAATAAATGAAAAAAAAATGTTCTCTCACTATTGTGAGTTCAAGAATAATTCCATTTTATTGAAGGTATGTACCCAGAAAATGTGCATATGTGTGTGAGGGGTGGGGTCGCGGGCGTGCACGTGCCGTGATCATGCTCACGTTATGAGGGGGTGTGGCTGTGGCCTAGCACCTGTTTTTTTATGGCCCTTCTAGTTTGATTATAACAAGCTATGCTTTTTCTAAAATAATAATTTGTATAAAAACAATATTGAATACTTTCATACACAATTTAGATAAACTGATAATAAATAGGTTCATGCCAAGGGGTACTTGAATTACTTAATCTCATTCCCGGCAAACACTCCCATAAGGAGGTACATGGAGGCTATGGATGCGCCTGAAATCCATCGGTTCTGCATACATACTTGGCTTACAAGGGCAAACAGGGATAGTCTACATGGATCTGCCCATTGAGTCTGAAGCGAGAATAAATCTCGCTTCAGACCTCATAGATAGCAGGGGCATGTGTGCCCCTGCTAAAATGCTGCTATCCCGCGGCTTAACGGGGGTCCCTGATCCCCCAAATCCCCTCCGTGCAGCGGGGGAGTGCTTCCGCATTGGGGCAGGGCTAACCACCGCAGCCCTGCCTCCCGCTCGTCTATCAGACGCGTACCTCCGCCTCTCCCCCGCCCCTCTCAGTCACTGAGAGGGGCGGGGGAGAGGCGGCAGGGGCGGCGCCAGGGGGGTGCTTGGGGGTGCTCGAGCACCCCCTAGAATTGTCCAAGCACCCCCAAAGCACCCCCTGGAGTGAACTGACTTCAGGCGTCTAAAAGACGCCAAGTCAGTTCACACAGCGGCAGCACGGAGCAGCAGGCAGGGCTACGGTAAGATGGCCGCCCGGAGCCCTGTTCTGCAGACTTCGAGTCTGCAGTGCATGGCTTCGGGCGGCCATTTTCCCGTAGCCCTGCTCTCTGCATGCAGGCAGGAAGTCTCGTCGTGACGTCGGGAAGGAAGAGGATCGTGGGCGCGCGGGCGTTGCGCGCCACAATGAGGTCGGGACTCGGGACAGGAGGTCGGGAAGGAAGGTCTTCTGGCTGTAGGTGAGTAAATGGGTTTTTCTTTTCTTTTTCAGGTGATGCTGATTGTGCATATTGGGGTCATATCTGCTACGGATTGTGCATATTGGGGTCATATCTGCTACGGATTGTGCATATTGGGGTCATATCTGCTACGGATTGTGCATATTGGGGTCATATCTGCTACGGATTGTGCATATTGGGGTCATATCTGCTACAGATTGTGCATATTGGGGTCATATCTGCTACGGATTGTGCATATTGGGGTCATATCTGCTACGGATTGTGCATATTGGGGTCATATCTGCTACAGATTGTGCATATTGGGGTCATATCTGCTACGGATTGTGCATATTGGGGTCATATCTGCTACGGATTGTGCATATTGGGGTCATATCTGCTACGGATTGTGCATATTGGGGTCATATCTGCTACGGATTGTGCATATTGGGGTCATATCTGCTACGGATTGTGCATATTGGGGTCATTTCTGCTACGGATTGTGCATATTGGGGTCATTTCTGCTACCGATTGTGCATATTGGGGTCATTTCTGCTACCGATTGTGCATATTGGGACCATATCTGCTACCGATTGTGCATATTGGGACCATATCTGCTACCGATTGTGCATATTGGGACCATATCTGCTACCGATTGTGCATATTGGGACCATATCTGCTACCGATTGTGCATATTGGGACCATATCTGCTACCGATTGTGCATATTGGGACCATATCTGCTACCGATTGTGCATATTGGGACCATATCTGCTACCGATTGTGCATATTGGGGCCATATCTGATAACGATTGTGCATATTGGGGTCATATCTGATAACGATTGTGCATATTGGGGTCATATCTGATAACGATTGTGCATATTGGGGTCATATCTGATAACGATTGTGCATATTGGGGCCATATCTGATAACGATTGTGCATATTGGGGCCATATCTGATAACGATTGTGCATATTGGGGCCATATCTGATAACGATTGTGCATATTGGGGCCATATCTGATAACGATTGTGCATATTGGGGCCATATCTGATAACGATTGTGCATATTGGGGCCATATCTGATAACGATTGTGCATATTGGGGTCATATCTGATAACGATTGTGCATATTGGAGCCATATCTGATAACGATTGTGCATATTGGAGCCATATCTGATAACGATTGTGCATATTGGGGCCATATCTGCTACCGATTGTGCATATTGGAGCCATATCTGATAACGATTGTGCATATTGGAGCCATATCTGATAACGATTGTGCATATTGGAGCCATATCTGATAACGATTGTGCATATTGGAGCCATATCTGATAACGATTGTGCATATTGGAGCCATATCTGATAACGATTGTGCATATTGGGGCCATATCTGATAACGATTGTGCATATTGGAGCCATATCTGATAACGATTGTGCATATTGGGGTCATATCTGCTACCGATTGTGCATATTGGAGCCATATCTGATAACGATTGTGCATATTGGGGTCATTGGACGTGTTTTTTGTTAAAATCTGCTCACATTACGTGTATTTTCTTGAGAAAACCTGCACAATTATGTGAATTTTCTGGGAAAAGGGTCACCAAAACTTGGGCCCTATGTCTTTGCGTTGCACTTTTAAAGGGAACCCGAGGTGAGAATAATATTGAGGCTGCCATATTTATCTCCCTTTAAGCAATACCAGTTGCCTGGCTGCCGTGCTGGTCCTCTGCCTCTTATTCTTTCAACCATAGACCCTGAACAAGCATGCAGCAGGTCAGGGGTTTCTGACAATATTGTCAGAACTGACAAGATTAGCTGCATGGCTTGTTTCTGGTGTAATTCAGTTCACTACTACAGCCAAATAGATCAGCAGGGCTGCCAGGCAACTAGTATTGTTTAAAAGGAAATAAATATGGCAGCCACCATATCACTCTCACCCTGGGTTCACTTTAAATTACAGTTAGCCCCGCCCTCATCCGGTCATGACCACGCTCATTTTTTCGCCGCGGCGCGCTTAGCGCGCCGCAGGTTGTAGCCACACCCATTTTTTGCCGCGGCGCGCTATGCGCGCCGCAGGTCGTCAGCTCCCCCGGAAATTGGTCCAGCACCTGCATAGCACCCCCTAAAAAAATTTCCTGGAGCCGCCACTGAGAGGCGGCGATGCGCGTCTGATAGACGCGCTGAGAGGCAGGGCTGCAGCCGTTAGCCCTGCCTCCAGGAAGAGCAAAATCTATGACCAGGTTGGTCGTTGATTTTGCAGGGGTGGGTTTGGGGGTGAAGGGACCCCCGTTTAGCCGCGGGATAGCGGCGTTTTAACAGGGGCACACGTGCCCCTGCTAACTATGAGCTCTGAAGCGAGAATTATTCTCGCTTCAGAGTCTCTTTAAAGGATACCCAAGGTGACATGTGACATGATGAGATGAGACATGTGTATGTACAGTGCCTAGCACACAAATAACTATGCTGCGTTCCTTTTTTTATTTCTCTGTCTGAAAGAGTTAAACATCAGGTATGTAAGTGGCAGTTCCTGTCTGAGTCAGGACTGGGTCAGACTACAATGTGACCCTCACTGATAAGAAATTACAACTATAAAACTCTTTCAAGGCAATCCAAGAGGTAAATAAAAGGTTGCAGCTGCAACAATCTGCAGTCATGGTGGGAGGCAAAATAAACCTGGCCTGGGGGACCATAACTGGAATTCCAGCAATGCTGATTACTGCAGACACAGACGTTTGTCAAAGGGCTCATTCACACAACACTGGCTTTCCTCAGCAAGTACAAGGAAGAAGAATAAGTAGTGTGTTGTCCTCCTTCTGATGCCGTGCCTGCATTAAATGTTTGGAAATGCATTTCCGGACTGCTTCCATTTATATGTTACACTGCCTGAAGTGTGATGACATGCACTTCCTAATAATTATAATAAAAACAACAATGTATTTGATAGCTTCCTTGTACAGCAACGTTTGCACATAGAAGGGTCAAAGATTTTTCCTTTTTATTTTTTTCTCCTTTTTTTCCCCCATTTTATTTTATACTTACTGTAGTACACAAGAGAAGACTGTAAATATAGCCATAGCAGCCCATGGGATTTTTTGGCAGGGTTCCTGCTGTTGAAGCAGGGACATTTGACACTGGCGGCATCATGGTAAAGTGGGCATTGTATAGACAACAATGTCAATTGTGGCGCCCAGTGGGTAATTTGGGCACAGCCTGCGCCTAATATTGCAATCAGGCTGACCATGCCAAATAAATAGCCGGGGGGAAATATTAACTGCGAAGGCGTTTAGTATTAAATATCGACAGATTTTGCAACAAGGGGAGCCGGTTAGGGTTAGGTGTAAGAGGTAATGCGTAAGGTAGGTTTAGCAATAGTAAAATATCAGAAACATTTACCAATATTTTATCATTACAGTTACCACTGCCCAATAGTAGAATACTAGTAATTTTACAGATATTCTACTATAGCAGCTGTCACCAGAGCCCAAATTACAGCTCTGCCCTTTTTACATGTACGCCCCTGCTGCTGCTATAGAGCATTAAATTGAACCAAGCACTATTTTTAGCACCCAGGGCATCTCAATAGCACATTAAAATGCATACTAACAATGAGGCTAATTATTTTTAAAAAAGCATCCATTTTACCTCGTTTTTATATTTTTATATTTAAAAGTTTATCAGACGCTTTTATTACCCTACCTCTGCGGACGGCAGGGCCTCCCCGACCCAAACATTTCTGGCACATAAGGACGGCCGTAATTATTTTATATTGCAGACATTAGCATAAACCAAACAGAAGCTTTTATCACTGGGGGCGGGGGGGGAGGAGGTTACTTTTTACCTGGGATTTGTGAAATTATTCGCCATTCGGTTTGTGTAACTGACTGTGCTTGAGGAAGGGCTCACTGAGGCGTGAAATAGACTGGTACTGGTGCACTATTGATCAATTATTTGTGGAACATTTTATCTGCATGCTTAACCAGTTGAAGAATTGTTGGATGCATTATTTTCTACTAAATTTGGATATACTGTTGTAGGGCAGACTTTCTTTTTTTAGGAGTATGCCCCCATACATATTTGAGACTTAGTAGGGACCCCTCGGGAACTACTCTACCTGCTCCATAATTGATTTTCTATCAAGCTATTAGTGGGCAACAGAGCCAGATCATCTACAAAAGAACTAAGTGGGAACCTAGGGCCTGGTGGTTGTTCAGGGGCCTAGTTGTCATCTATATTTCTCCCTTCCCCCAAAACATATTTTACATGTATTTATTTAGTATTTCCTGGATATAGCATCACCAGAAGAGGGCAAGTGGCAAGAAGAGGAAACCAAGCCTGTTGTTTCATAGGGTTTTGCAGGACCATTTTTTTTGTGATCACCTTTTGTTTCCTCCCTATTCCTTTAAAGGGAACCTGAGCTTAGTACAGTTATTTAAAATAAACACGACGTAGCTGCGAATGAATATTACATACTAACCTCACCGTCAGTTCTTCTCAGAGGCTCACCATTTTCTTCTTACTGTGATCCCTTCCAGTTCTGACAATATTTTGTCTGAACTGAAATATACTAGTTGCTGTCAGTTATATATCAGCTGCTGTTAGTTACAACTGAAAGTGCAAGGTAATGTCCATGTTTCCCTATTGCTCAAGTGGGCGATGTTACAGTTTAACAGTGTTCTGACCAGGAAGCTGTTAGGGGGTAATGGCCATTTTCAAAATGGAGGACGGAGAAATACATTGATCACAGTGGACAAATGGGACGCAGGAGAGAAGAAAGAGATTGATGAGCAGACTACACAGGAGGTAAGTATGACCTGTGTATGGTTATTTTGACTTTTTATTTTCAGTTCAGGTTCTCTTTAAGCATGCATCATTCTTATGTATCTTGGAATTTGCTATACATTTTGTTCATTATGTTACAATTGTCACTGTAATTACTTTTTGTTCTTTATAAGTCAATAATAACAATTTCCAGTCCAGCGTTAGCTTATAAAATCACTTCCATATTGCCTTATGTGGGTTATAACTACACTTGTCAAAAAAGTGTGGATAAAATGAATCTATGTATAACAGGAAACTCTATATGATTTGTATTAAAGACGCATACTGTGCTGCATTGTTTCCTAGGCCTCAGAGATAAACGTTTAGGGGGGCCCTATTAGTATTTTGTAAAGGGCCCATTTTTGTACATTATTACATCCCTGCTACACAATCACACAGGTGCAGTGCAATCTGTAACATTTGTGAATGAAGCAAAAAAACTACTGCATACCAAAATCCCCGCAAACTCAGACAACATCTACAATAAAAAAAATATATTTTCATATTCTATATCTGACTGCTTTATTTAAGCATTATTAAAAATCTAATTTGTTAATGTATATATGAATGCTTGTGAGTCCTAACCTGCAAAAAGTGGGTGAAATCTGTGTAGACCAGACTGCTTATCTCTAGAGATGTAATGGTGAGAATGACACTAGTCTAGAGTTAAGTTCTCCCATCTCCAGGCACTTTCTCTGGGTATGTCTTTTTTTTTCCCCCTGCACATTTCCTGATGAGAACATCAGTGTCTGTTTACAAGTAGTGTCTGCACATTCTGAATAGGCGCTGTCCTCAGAATGAACTCTATCAAAGCAGTCTCCTTCCTTCACCCTAATGATCACCTTTTGTTTCAGCTCCCTAAAACAATTTTTCACCGCCTTTTAAACATACCATATGTACTGATCTAGCAACTTCCATTTCACCAATGGAGACATATGTTCGTATTCAGCTTTGATCACAAATGAAGTGAGCTAACAACTGTAATTAAACATGTGAATAGAGTTGGGTGGTCTGCCCCAGCTCCTCTCCCATGGGCTCTTTCCCACATTTCTCAGATACATTAATGTATAACTGTCTTTGTGTGTTATGCCTTTGACCACCACAAAAACGTGTATTGCCTTTTCTTCCCCTTGCAAATAAAGAGATCAACAGGCAGTTGAAAATAAGAGAAACCAGACAGGCTGTCTTATCATTATTTAGGTATTAAAAACGTTAGGATTGGGATACAGCCATTATACCACAAGTACCATAATATCTCCTGTCTCCTCCTCATGGGGGATTAAATTAAGAAGAAGATGTTTTTACTTTTTTTTATGGGGGGGGGGGGGGGGGGGTCGGTGTGTGTGTGGGGGGGTGTTATGCTAATCCACGTGATTTGGGTCCATAATGCTAATTTCCTGGATGGTTATATTTTGTAAACCCCACACATTTTTCATTACAGCTATGGTTGTAAGTACACATAAAAGTACTCTGTAAAAAAAAGTTATAAATAGCCTCGCAGGCAAAAAAAAAAGTAAATAAACAATTAAGATTCCGGAACACATGGTAGTACAGTTTATACATTATATTTGTGATAACAAAAACAACAGCAACAAGTTCAGTAAGTTGAAGAGTTCAGAATGTTTTCAAAATAACAAAAGAAAAATTGTCATAAGTTGTTGTTAGTCGCAGGTATGTTTATGTGTCTGCGGAGCACTTTAAATCCACCAACCTCGTGTTGTGCTTTCCTGATTATATACACATCTACATAAAGCCAACGCTGCCACCTTCTGGCTCTATGTGAAATTTACTTTGTCTAGTTTCTCTACACTGTAAATGGGGATTTAAAAGAAAAAAAAAATCACACATTGTGCAAATACATCATTTTTTTTAAATCCCATTCTTATGTAGTGTATATTTGATAGTGTAATGATGCATGACATACACATACAGTAGCAAGAAAAAGTATGTTAACCCTTTGGAATAATATGGATGTCTGCACAATTTGGTCATAAAATGTGGTTGTTCTTCATCTAAGCCACAACAATAGACAATCACAGTCTGCTTAAACTACTACCACACAAATAATGAAATGTTTCCATGTTTTTATTGAACACACCATGTAAACATTCACAATGCAGGTGGAAAAAGTATGTGAAGCCCTAGACTAATGACATCTCCCAACAGCTAATTGGAGTGAGACAGCAATCAATCAATCAATGAGGTAAAATTGGAGGTGTTGGTTACAGCTGATCTGCCCTATAAAAACACACAGCACCCGCTGGCAATGCATCTGCACCGCAACAACAGCAGAAATTACATTCACACACATTGATACATTGATGCAGTTGTACCACTGATGTCTAACCATGACCCTCCCCCCCATGATGCCTAACCCTAGCTGGCTGACCCCCCCAACCAATGCCTAACCCTTACTGACCCCCCCCCCCCCCCACCCCAGCTCAAAGCCTAACCCTAACTGTCCCGATGCACCACCTTCACAAATAAATAAATTACATGCTTCAATAAGTTTGACTGACTTTGTAACCACAAGAGTATGATTTTCCAAATCTGGCATAGATGAAGGCAAGAAAGCAGACTCTTGTAAAATACATGTAACTTATTTCTCACATTTCACACACAAAAGTTTAAAAATGTTATGGACACATCAACTTGGATCTGATACATATATGTGTGCTCAATATATTTGACCAACCATAAATATAGGCCCGTTAGAGAGGCAATGGATAATTTTTGGCAAAGTTTCAATAACGAATGCAGGATCAATTTGACTCATGGCAATGTTGGGATTGCAACAGTCCGGTATATTCCAAAGTTGACAACACTAGCATTGATGTGAACCTCATAAGGACAAATAATACCAAGAATTCTCCACATTTTTCTAAAATGCATTAATGTCTAGTACATTGTTACTGATAATGTTGTGTTTTCAATTATCATCATACAGATATTAAAATATAATATGCACATTTATCAAAGTATAATTTCCAAATCTGCATATTACATTTTAGTACAGGATTGCACCTTCTATTTAAGTATTTCTCACTACGTTGGTAAACAAAAGTTTGCTTTCTTAAAACAGAAAGAATTTGCGATAATTCAGGTTGGAGTGAGCTTGAGATGTCTCCCAGTGCATCACTGCTGAATATATGCAAATTAACCATTGTTGCCCTTAGAAGCTAAACACACCTCCAGAACCACTGGAATGCAATGATGTGTCAACTTGTTAATTTGTGCAGAGCCAAAATAATCCAACATGCATACAGACTTTGGGCCCCTTAGCGCAGTTAGGCTGCAAAAAAGTGCCACACGTGGTACTGCCGTGCTCAGAAGAAGTAGTATAATGTGTTTTGTGGTGTATTTTTACATATACCCATGCTGGGTGGGAGAAATATCTCTGTAATTGACATATATTAGATTTTTTTTTACACACAATTGTCCATTTACAGAGAGATTTCTCCCACCCAGCATGGGTATGTGTAAAAATACACCCCAAAACACATTATACTACTTCTCCTGAGTACGGTGATATGACATGTGTGACACATTTTATTGCAGCCTAGGTGCGCTAAGGGGCCCATTTTGAGGCATTTGTTTTCTAGACTGCTCCTCACGGTTTAGGGCCCCTAAAATGCCAGGGCAGTATAGCAACGCCACAAGTGACCCCATTTTAGAAAGAAGACACCCCAAGGTATTCCGTTAGGTGTATGGTGAGTTCATAGAAGATCTTATTTTTTGTCACAAGTTAGTGAAAAATTAAACGTTGTGAAAAAACAATAAAAATCAATTTCCGCTAACTTTTGACAAAAAATAAAATCTTCTATGAACGCTTCATACACCTAACAGAATACATTGGGGTGTCTTTTTTCTAAAAAGGGGTCACTTGTGGAGTTCCTATACTGCCCTGGCATTTTACGGGCCCAAAATCGTGAGTAGTCTGGAAACCAAATGTCTCAAAATGACTGTTCAGGGGTATAAGCATCTGCAAATTTTGATGGCAGTCGGTCTATGAGGGGGCGAATTTTGTGGAACCGGTCATAAGCAGGGTGGCCTCTTACATGACAGGTTGTATTGGGCCTGATCTGATGGATAGGAGTGCTAGGGGGGGTGACAGGAGGTGATTGATGGGTGTCTCAGGGGGTGGTTAGAGGGGAAAATAGATGCAATCAATGCACTGGGGAGGTGATCGGAAGGGGGTCTGAGGGGGATCTGAGGGTTTGGCCGAGTGATCAGGAGCCCACACGGGGCAAATTAGGGCCTGATTTGATGGGTAGGTGTGTTAGGGGGTGACAGGAGGTGATTGATGGGTGTCTCAAGGTGTGATTAGTGGGGGGAATAGATGCAAGCAATGCACTGGCGAGGTGATCAGGGCTGGGGTCTGAGGGCGTTCTGAGGTCTGGGCGGGTGATTGGGTGCCCTAGGGGCAGATAGGGGTCTAATCTGATGGGTAGCAGTGACAGGTGGTGACAGGGGGTGATTGATGGGTAATTAGTGGGTGTTTAGAGGAGAGAACAGATGTAAACAGCGCCCTTTGGAGGTGATCTGACATCGGGTCTGCAGGCGATCTAATGGTGTGGGTGGGTGATCAGATTGCCCGCAAGGGGCAGGTTAGGGGCTGATTGATGGGTGGCAGTGACAGGGGGTGATTGATAGGTGATTGACAGGTGATCAGTGGGTTATTACAGGGAAGAACAGATGTAAATAATGCACTGGCGAATTGATAAGGGGGGAGGTCTGAGGGCAATCTGAGCGTTTGGGCAGGTTATTGGGTGCCCGGAAGGGGCAGATTAGGGTCTAATCTGATGGGTAACAGTGACAGGTGGTGATAGGGGGTGATTGATAGGTAATTAGTGGGTGTTTAGAGGAGAAAACAGATGTAAACAGTGCACTTGGGAGGTGATCTGACGTCGGGTCTGCAGGCGATCTAATGGTGTGGGTGGGTGATCAGATTGCCCGCAAGGGGCAGGTTAGGGGCTGATTGATGGGTGGCAGTGACAGGGGGTGATTGACAGGTGATCAGGGGAGATAGATGCATACAGTACACAGGGGTGGGGGGGTGATCAGGAGTCCCCAGATGGCAGTTTAGGGACTAAAAAAAAATAGTGTTGACAGATAGTGACAGGGAGTGATTGATGGGTGATTGGGTGCAAACAGTGGTCTGGGGGGTGGGCAGGGGGGGGTCTGAGGGGTGCTGTGGGTGATCAGGGGGCAGGCAGATCAGTGTGTTTGGGTGCAGACTAGGACACTGGGACCACCAGGGCAGGAGGCAGCCTGTATAATACACTTTGTAAACATTACAAAGCATATTATACTCTTCCTATGCGGCGATCGTCGGGTTAACAACCCGCCGGCGCTTCCGATTGGCCGGCGGGTTGACGCCGCGGGTGGGCGGAGCCTATTGCCGGTGGATGCGCGCGCATCCCAGCGTGCGATCCCCGGCAAAACAGTGCCCCAGGACCTGACGCCATTCTGCGTTACGTGGTCCTGGGGCTGCCACTTTGCCGCCGCCAATATGCAGTAGGCGGTCGGCAGTGGTTAAGGGGTGAAAAGACTGCGGTCCTTAAGTGGTTAAATACAATAAATAAATAAAGTAGATTTTAGCAATAGGAAGGTGGTGGTAGGCAATACATATGATCAATAATTTTGCAGATTAAAAGTAGACCTATCAAAATCCTCTGCAATGGCATGTGATTGGTCCAATTTCAATCTGTTGTTGGAGAAGAGGTAAATGACATTGTGGTACAAAATCAAAAGCACAGGTAGCTTTAGGGACTATACCATTACTTTGCATGGTACAGAAAGAGAGCAACCAAAATTGCCTTTGAGCCCTCTCACCCAGCTCACTCCATCTTATGCCATCAGGAGTAAGATTCCAGTCAAACGCAACTAAAACCTCCAGACACAGGCACAGCTTTTTTCCTCAGGTGGTAGCCATACTTAATGCTGAACCACGCTAGAGCTGCTAGGACTTGAAAGTAATCAGCACAGAATTGAAAATGATCGATTCTCACCTTGCTTACTGACACTATACTCACATACTGTCTTTGACTTGTAATATAAATACTGTCTGTCCTTGTATTTTTTTTGTTTGTTTGTTAAGCAACTGCCAGAACAAATTCCTTGTAGGTGCAAACTTACTTGGTGAAATAAATAAAGACAGCTTATAACTACTTACCTGACTTGATTACCTTAATTAATCAGCTATTCTAATGAAGGCTGGTAGTGATTGGTTGATTCTTGTGGCAGGCAGACAGTGATCAGTCAATTCTAGTGGCAGGTGGGAAATGATCATAATCACTCATTACTTCCCCTTTGCGTAGTAATACTACGCATGCATAAGTGAGCTGCGAGGGCATCTTGTGGCCAAATAGTAAAATTACATCTGGAATTTTTTTTTTTCCAGATTACATTTTTTTATTTTAAAATTAGTCCCTTACCTCCCACACTCCCAAATAGCTACACAACATTTTTTTTTTGTAATAAAAAAAAATAAAAAAAATAGTAACCTTAGGGACTGCACTTTAATATGTATGCAGTAAATTATGGGCTTGTAATAAGTGATGGACGCACAACTGAAAAAATGCACATTTATTTCCAAATAAAATATTGGTGCCATACATTGTGATAGGGACATAATTTAAAAGGTGTAATAACCGTGACAAATGGGCAAATAAAATAAATGGGTTTTAACTACAGCGGCATGTATTATTTTGAAACAACAAAATAATGGCTAAAAACTAAGAAATATACAAAAAAAGACACAGAGAGCCCAATATAGTGTATGTACTGCAACAAGAAGGATAAGTGAAAGAGTACAATAGATATACTCACAAAACAGGGTTACCTCCAAGGCAACCACAGTATAAGCAGGTGAGGAGATTGTCCTGTCCCCACTCAGGAATAAGAAGTCACTCTCTGTAGATAGGAAAAAAAGGGTATCCCCCTCCACCAAGGGTGGATATAAGAACTATGTAGGAGAACAGAGGCGCCAAAATAACAATGATAAAAGGTTTAAAAATGATTAGGAGGCAGTGGTGGGCTTACCTCCTGCAAGCAGACACTGGAAACTGTCAACTTACGTAGATACAAATTTTATTGGCATACTCCAAAGGGGGTTGCAACGCGTTTCACAGGTGTAAACCTGCTTCCTCAGGCAATAAAATATAGGAGCACACAACAGTAACAAGTCCGGGTGACACCAGGCGCCTTTGGCAGAGGCGCCTGGTGTCAACCGGTCTCGTTACTGTTGTGTGCTACTATATTTTATTGCCTGAGGAAGCAAGTTTACACCTGTGAAACGTGTTGCAACCCCCTTTTGGAGTATGCCAATAAAATGTGTTTCTACGTAAGTTGACAGTTTCCAGTGTCTTCTTGCAGGAGGTAAGCCCACCACTGCCTCCTAAGCATTTATTAAACCTTTTATCATTGTTATTTTATTCCTTTGGCACCTCTGTTCTCCTACATAATAAAAACTAAGAAATAATGAATTTTTTCCATTTTTTCTTAATCTTACTATTAAAATGGATTTAGAAATAATTCTTAGCAAAATGTACCACCTAAATAAAGCCTAAATGGTGGCGGAAAAAACAAGATATAGATCATTTCAGTGTGATAAGTAGTGATAAAGTTATTGGCGAATGAATGAAATGTGAAAGTTGCTCGGATGCATAAGGTGAAGCAGCACTGAAGGCTGAAGTGGTTAAAGGGAACTTAAACCGAGAAGGATATGGACGTTTCCTTTTAAAATAATACCAGTTGCCTGACTCTCCTCCTGATCCTGTGTCTCTAATACTTTTAGCCACCACCCCTCAACAAGCATCCAGATCAGGTGCTCTAAATGAAATCAGACTGGATTAGCTGCATGCTTGTTTCAGGTGTGTGTTTCATCCACTACTGCAGAAACAGAGATCAGCAGGACTGACAAGCAACTGGTATTGTTTAAAAGTTAACATCCATATCCCTCTCAGTTAAGGTTTCCTTTAAAGGGGAACTGAAGTAAGAGGTATATGGAGGCTGCCATATTTATTTCCTTTTAATCAATACCAGTTGCCTGGCAGCCCTGCTGGTCTATTTCTCTGCAGTAGTACCTGAATAACACCAGAAACAAGCATGCAGCTAGTCTTGTCAAATCTGACTTTAAAGTCTGAAACACCTGATCTGCTGCATGCTTGTTCAGGGGCTATGGCTAATAGTATTAGAGGCAGAGGATCAGCAGGGCTGCCAGGCAATTGGTATTGCTTAAAAGGAAATAAACATGGCAGCCTCCATATACCTCTCTCTTCAGTTGTCCTTTAAGGAAGCTAGAGGTGTGTCCCCCAGTATAGGTAGCCAGCTTTCCCCTCAGTATAGGTAGCTATAGGTCCCTGAGTATATGTAGTCAGTGACTACCTGACTACATGTAGTCAGGTAGGTAAGGATAGTGGCCGGTAGGTAGGTAGGTATAGTGGCCTGTAGGTAGGTATAGTGTCCGGTAGGTAGGTAGGTATAGGTGCCTTTAGGTAGGTAGGTATGTATAGGGGGCCTGTAGGTAGGTAGGTAGGTATTGAGGCCTGTAGGTAGGTATAGTGGCCTGTAGGTAGGTAGGTATAGGGGCCATTAGGTAGGTAGGTAGGTAGGTATAGGGGCCTTTAGGTAGGTATAGGGGCCTTTAGGTAGGTATAGGGGCCTTTAGGTAGGCAGGTAGGTTCGTATAGGGGGCCTTTAGGTAGGTATAGGGGCCTGTAGGTAGGTAGGGATAGTGGTAGGTAGGTAGATAGAACCCCCCTCCCCCGCCAACCCCCCCACGGCCCCCTCCGTCCCCCGTGCCTCCTCCGCTCACCCCTGCATAATCTACTCACCTTTCCCGTGGAGCGCAGAGCGGCAGACCTCTTCGTTACTTCCCTGTTCCCTCTAGTGGCCGGACCGGCTCTTACTGATGACGTCATTGTAAGAGCCGGTCACTAGGGGGAACCAGGAAGTCGGCAAGAGGTCTGCCGCTCTGCGCTCCGCTATGGATAGGTGAGTGGATGCGGGCAGGGGGGGCGAGCGGAGGAGGCGCGGGGGGGTCGGAGGAGGACGAGTGCGAGCGGCGGATGCGCGGCGATGCGGCGTCGGGATTCGGCGGATTCGTATAGTGGAAAATGGCGTCGGGATTCGAATCCACGAATCTCGAATATTTCCTAATATTCGAGGGATTCGTGGATTCGTCGTCCCACCCCTAGAATTAATAAATCCGATTCTGCTAAGGTAAAATTCAATTGGTCCATTTTCAAGTTGCATAAATATGCATACAACATTTGTATAATCCTGCATCAACTCGAAATTATTTGCATCTCATTGACCATCCATATTGTTCACCTAGTTGGCTGTGAATGATTCTGTGATCATTCACCACTGTTGTCTTCCATGGACATCCAAGTTCTTTTTGCGTTGTGGAGTTCACACCAGGTCTTGCTTTCTTTCTCATGATGTATCAAACCGTTTTTGCCACTCATAATGTTGTAGCAATTTCTTGGGTGTGTTTTTTCTGTTTTTACAGGTTAAGGATGGCTTCTTTCTCCTGTATAGAGAGCTACTTTGACCTCATGTTGTCTGTGCACAACAAACTCTTCCCCATGCAAGCACCACACATCAAATCAACTCCAGGGGCCATATGCAATTCATTTTTTCACCTGAGTTTTCTCCTAGGAGATCATTTTCATATTCTATTTAAAATAACTTTTAAGGATTTTCCAATTGAAAAAGTACCTAAAAGTAGGTGAAAAAGTACTATGAAAATTATTTTGAGTATTTTCTTGCTTGTTGGTTGTTTAAAAATCATTTTATGACGAGGTGTAAAAATATCACCTGGGAGAAAACTCAGGAGAAAAATTGAATTGCATATGGGCCCAGGCCTTTTATCTGCTTAATTGATGATGACATAACAATGAACTTGCCCACACCTGCCCCTGAAATTGCCTTTGAGTCAATTGTCCAATTACTTTTGAGCCCCTGAAATGAAGGGATTGTTTTAAGAACTGCTTTAGTTGCCTCACATTTTTATGCAATCATTTTGTTCAGCCCACTGAATTATAGTTAAAAGTCTGCACTTTTCAAACGGCATCTGAGTTGTTTCATTTAAATTTTATTGTGATGATGTACAGAACCAAAATGTGGGAGTAAACTGGAGTGCCCGGAGGAAACACACACAGACACAAGGAGAACATACAAACTCCTTTCAGATGTGCCCCATTATAAAGTAGACCCCCATATAGCTAGCCAGATGTGCCCCATTATAAAGTAGCACCCTCCATCTATCTAGCCAGATGTGACCTATTATAAAGTAGGAAGAATCAGCTAACAGTCACACATCTCCTAACATCTGTGAAGAGATTGTGAAAATAACACATGGGAATCTTACCTAATACAGTTGGTTATTCCCTCAAATCAGCAGGTCTTCTTTCCACTCGGAGTGCTTCAAAAAACATTTACAACTGGTCAAGGAGCAAAATTATATAGGGCTACTAAGACCGAGGAGCTTGATTAAAAGCATCCTCCACAAATTGAACTTAAAATAAAAAGCATATGGAACCCCAGCAAATAAACATTAAGTACCACACTGTCTCTAAAATAAAGATCAATAAAATGTCATAGACATGCTGAGAAAAGTAATGAAATTTCAAGGCAGAGAAATCAAAACATCTGAACAGCATTAACATATTTCCTTAGTTTTCTAACTTCAATGAAAATGTATAGGCGACATATGATAGCAGACATTGTTTTTAACTAGAGCTTACATTTAAGAAGTGTGCTGTATTTTGAAACTTTTTAAGTTGTGTTTGTCTTTGTTTAGTATTTAAAAGTAGCTATGAAACAAAAAGAAGAAAGAAGTACCAAAATATATCTGGGTGTATAACTGTTTTGCATTCCCAGAATCTGAGATCTGCAGTCAGGAAATGTTCATCAGAAGCTAAATCTATTGGAATAGTATTAGTTTTGTAACATATGAAGACTTCTGCCAAGTTAAATATACGGTGTGTGAACAGCACAAACCATACAATATATAAACCATACAATTAAATAATGTATTCACGTGGCAATGGAGTTCCCCTCACCACCTACCATGAATCCAGAGATCTCAGTCAGGGCTAGTTCACACCAAAAATCGCTATCGCTCTGGTGTGAACAAGCCCACACAAACACATTATCCAATCACCTTTTGAAGCCCCATTAAAAAAGATATACCATAAAGTGAAGAAGCTTTTTTTTTTTTTTTTGCCACGTTAGTGTAGGACTCACCAAATGAGGGCCACTTTGGCATAGTCAGTGAGTTTGAGCGCATTCACTAATGCTGTAAAGTGTGACCAAGAGCCCCTGTTATTTTTGATATGCATATGAAATTAAAAAAACATTATATACAGGATCTTCTAAAAAAAAATTAGCATATTGTGATAAAGTTCATTATTTTCTGTAATGTACTGATAAACATTAGACTTTCATATATTTTAGATTCATTACTAACAACTGAAGTAGTTCAAGCCTTTTATTGGTTTTCTTATTGATGATTTTGGCATACAGCTCATGAAAACCCAAATTTCCTATCTCAAAAAATTAGCATATTTCATCTGACAAATAAAAGTGTTTTTAAAACAAAAAAAGTCAACCTTCAAATAATTATGTTCAGTTATGCACTCAATACTTGGTCGGGAATCCTTTTGCAGAAATGACTGCTTCAATGCGGCGTGGCATGGAGGCAATCACTCAGGTGTTATGGAGGCCCAGGATGCTTCGATAGCGGCCTTAAAGAGAATCTGTATTGTTAAAATCACACAAAAGTAAACATACCAGTGCATTAGGGGACATCTCCTATTACCCTCTGTCACAATTTCGCCGCTCCCCGCCGCATTAAAAGTGGTTAAAAACAGTTTTTAAAAGTTTGTTTATAAACAAACAAAATGGCCACCAAAACAGGAAGTAGGTTGATGTACAGTATGTCCACACATAGAAAATACATCCATACACAAGCAGGCTGTATACAGCCTTCCTTTTGAATCTCAAGAGATCATTTGTGTGTTTCTTTCCCCCTGTTCTCAAGCACTGAAGTTTCAGGCAGCTCGTTTCTTCCTCCAAACAGCTTTGCCCTTGTCTGTAATTCTTCAGTATGTGAAAGCCCAGCCAGCTCAGAGGATGATTTATCCAGCTTGTAAAAGATAAGAGAGAAGAGAGAAGCTGCCCTAAATAAATAACACACAGGCAGTGTGCAGAGAGGGGCCTGGAAGGGGGAGTTCATAGCAGAACCACAACACTGAAAAACTTGGCAGCCTTCCAGACACAGGCTATCAAGTCTGACAAGAGAGAGATAAGTTGATTTATTACAGAGACTGTGATAGTACAAAGTGCTGCAGTAAGCCAGAACACATTAGAATAGCTTTTGGAACTTGTAGGATGATAAAAAACAGGATGCAATTTTTGTTACGGAGTCTCTTTAAGCTCATCCAGAGTGTTGGGTCTTGCGGCTTTCGACTTTCTCTTCACAATATCCCACAGATTCTCTATGGGGTTCAGGTCAGGAGAGTTGGCAGGCCAATTGAGCACAGTAATACCATGGTCAATAAACCATTTACCAGTGGTTTTGGCACTGTGAGCACGTGCCAGGTCGTGCTGAAAAATGAAATCTTCATCTCCATAAAGCTTTTCAGCAGAGAGATTAGCCAGGGACGGGGAGAATTTTGCTCCCATGGAGGCCCCACACCTCTGGAGGTAGAAGACGCGTCTTGCGTCTTCTACCTCCAGAGGTGTGGGGCCTCCATGGGAGCAAAATTCTCCCCGTCCCTGGCTAATCTCTACATGGGATGGTGGGAGGAGTTCCACATCTTTGGCGGTGGGGGACGCCTTCGGGACAGAGTTGCGTGGTACGGGAGGTTCATTGATGACATCCTGGTTATCTGGCGGGGAGACCAATCCTCGGTAGATGCCTTTGTGACATCTCTAAACAATAACCGTTGTAATTTGAGATTCACACGTATTTGGCAATGGAATCGTATTGATTATTTAGATCTCACTTTAGTGGGTGATACTGATTCTGGGGGGGATTCACACCAGAACCTTCAGAAAGACATGCGCGGGCAATTCCACCCTCCAGGCCAATAGTTGCCATCCGAGCCATACCGTCCGGGCAATTCCGGTGGGTGAATTTATTTGAGCCTGCCGGAATTGCTCGGACGAGGGAACCCTGACACGCGAGTTCTCTGTGGTGGAGGGTCGCTTGCGGGGCAGAGGTTATCCCAAGTGGATGATAGATAAGGGCAAACGACGAGCCCTTTCAATCCCTAGGAGCAATTTAGTACGTGGTTCTGCTCTAGGTGCGAAACCCATGGAAAGACCTGTTTTTGTCACCAATTATAGTGTTGAGTTTTGAGATATAAAGGGTATTATTGAGAACTTTTTACCCATCTTGGAAGGGGACAGTGATATACGACCCTTTTTGCAGCAAGGCATAAGCTTTGCTAGTAGACGTGCCCCTACATTGGGTAACATTTTGTCCCCCAGCCTTTTCAACACCAATACGGACACCACCACCTGGCTCTCCAGCAAAGGGTCATACAGGTGTGCATTTTCCACTTGTCATTATTGTACAGTACATACTAATACTCAAACAGTCAGGTCACTTACGACTGGCTATGGGTCCCCTCTCAAACACTTCATCAACTGCAATACTAAGAATGTCATCTATCTGGTTACCTGCACTTCATGCTCTTTACAATATGTGGGATGTACCACCAGACCCCTAAAAGCCAGGATAGCGGAATATTATTTAGGAGCTTCCTGGTCCACTAGGAACATCTCTAATGTAGCTAAGCACTTTCGGGAGGTACATGGTGGTGATATGTCCGGTTTTGTATTCCAGGGCATTGAGAGGGTCTTTTTTACCTAAGAGAGGTGGTGACCTACTATCAATCACTCGAAAAAGGGAGGCTCTATGGATATTCCGCCTTGGAACCAGAGTCCCTAAAGGTCTGAATGCAAGGTGGGACTTTGCTCTGGTGACATCATAAATACATTGGCAATTTTATTAACTATTTTTCACTGTTGCACTATAGTGTGTATTTGAGTCCTCACGTGTGGATTCTCTCAGATATGATTATATTATATCCTTCCATATGTTGTTCCTTTTCTTGTTTTTAATTTTATGCTTCATTTTGTATGGTTCTTAGATACAAACTCATGCATGTACAGGTGGTGACTGCCGTGTGTGTGGAGGCTGACACTTGTTCTGACTCCTCCTCTAGTAGGAGTGGTCTGTGCCCCACCCCAGTTGGTAACCACCTATTTAAAAACAGATGAGACCATTTGTGATTTTTAACTATGATTAAGGGCAAACTTGGCCCGAAACAGCTGTGCTATCACTGATATGAGGATATGTCCTAAATAAAGAATTTGAGCTTTCCTAAGAGACATCGTTGCGGACCCCTCCTTTCTATTGTTTATCTTGTTTGGACTGAGCAACCAAGGTTTCAGCACTGTCTCTACCAGTCTGCAGTGCAGCGGTGTACCCCTTCTTCTATCCATCTTGAACTTTATCACAATATACTAATTTTTTGAGAAGATCCTGTACATATATATGTCAATCAAAAGATTTACAGAGTACTCAGCGAGTGTTTGCTTTCTTACAATAGAAAGTATTTGCCATAATTCAGGTTGGAGTGAGCCTCAAGATGTCTCCCAATGCATCACTGCTGAAATATGCAAATTAACCATTGCTGTCCCTGTGAGCACATTCCCTTTGTAGCTGCTGGACTATTCGTATACCTGTCTGTGGGATAGTGTATGTGCAGCCGGTTGGTCGGATGCCTACTTCATTTTGTCTTGTGTTTATCTGGTTCTTTTGGACAATCTGGCCCAATAGATAATTATATACAATGAAGCTTGATGAATGGTACTGTATACCCGAAACGAACATGTCGTTGCCACTAGAAATGTATTTTTGCGAACGTCAACAGAAAAATAAGTATTCTTAACTTCGTCAAGCCAGATTATTGATCTCGCCAGTCCAATGAAAATATTTGACGAGCTTCAATGCTCTCTTTGGAAACAGAATTTCTTTGGATAAGAATTTTTATGAATATTCACCTTTTGTATTTTTGAATAAAGTTATATCAATTTTTTGCTAGATTTTGATGTGCTATGATGTTATTTTTGACATTCTTGTCCTTTTAATAATCAAGTGTCCCTGTGAGCTAGCTAAACCTCCAGATCCGTTTTTTTTTGCATAGCATTTTAGTAACGGCTTTTTGGTCCATTGTAGCCCCTTACACACTCCTAGTTCTGGTTCACCATGAGCTTGCTGGGTACTCTGTAACTTTGGGTGTTTCAAGTCCTACCCCATAGAGCCACATTAATCCATGTCATGCACTGATGAGGATCAATCAATCCGAAACAGTCTGTATGCATGTTGGATTATTGTGGCTCTGTATTTTTAACAAGCTGATACATCATTGCATTCCAGCGGATCTGGAGGTGTGGCTAGCTCATAGGGACAACAATGGATAATTTGCATATTTCAGCAGTGGTGCACTGGGAGACATCTCGGAGCTCACTTAAACCTGAATTGTTGCAAATACTTTCGATCTTAGGCAAAACTTTTGTAATCAAAAGATTTGAGAATGGCACAAATACTGATTTTCACAAAGTTTTCCCCTTCAGTTTTTATAGTGGCAATTTGCATATACTCAAGAACGTTATGTATAGTGCTCAGATGAATTGCAAAGTCATTATTTGCTATGAAAATGTACTTAATCTAAAAAGAAAAAATCTACTGAATTTCAGTAATGCAGCCCTGCCACAAAATGACCCGCTGAGATAATTTAAGTACCTAATCTTCTTATTAACACAGATGGGAGTGTTAACAAGCACAAGACTGGAGATCATTCTATTATGTGGATTGAAATAGAAAATTTAACAGAATGCTTTAAAAGGAGAGCGATGCTTGAAATCATTGTTCTTCCTTTGTTAACCATGGTTATCTGCAATGAAACGTGCAGTCATTATTGTGTTCCATAAAAGGGGCTTCACAGACAAGGATATTGCTGCTTAATTAACTATTTATTGGATCATCAAGAACAGAGGTTTAAATTGTGCACAAGGCTTCAAGGTGCATAAGTCCAGCAAACCCCAGGAACAACACTTAACCACTTGAGGACCGCAGCCCCCCCCCCCCCCCCTAAAGACCAGGCCATTTTTACCTAAATTGGCCACTGCAGCCTTAAAGGATACCACAACTGACATGTGGCATAATGAGATAGACATGGGTATGTACAGTGCCTAGCACACAAATAACTATGCTGTGTTCCTTTTTTTCTTTCTCTGCCTGAAAGAGGTAAATATCAGGTATGTAAGTGGCTGACTCAGTCCTGACTCAGACAGGAAGTGACTACAGTGTGACCTTCACTGATAAGAAATTCCAACTATAAAACACTTTCCTAGAAGAAAATGGCTTCTGTGAGCAAGAAAGAGATAAAAAAGGGGGAAATTCTTATCAGTGAGGGTCACACTGTAGTCACTTCCTGTCTGAGTCAGGACTGAGTCAGCCACTTACATACCTGATATTTACCTCTTTCAGGCAGAGAAAGAAAAAAAGGAACACAGCAATTATTTGTGTGCTAGGCACTGTACATACCCATGTCTATCTCATTATGCCACATGTCAGTTGTGGTATCCTTTAAGGCCTCGCTGCAGGGCCGTCCAACTCAGCACACAAGTGATTCTCCGCCCTTTTCTCAGAAAGCTCTGTTGGTGGGGTCTGATCCCCCCCCCCCCCCAGACATTTATTTTTTTATAAATATTTGTTTCATTATTTTTCTGTGTGTTTTTTTTCCCCCTGTAGCTCCCTCCCATCCCCCCCACCCCCGCCAGCCAGCCAATCACTGTGATCGGCTGTCATAGGCTTCAACCTATGACAGCGGATCACCCCTGAGCCAATGGAGGGGACAGCCATGTCACACAGCTGTCCCCAGTACAGCACTGCCTTATATCGCAGAGCTGTAAAGGCATAAAAGACAGCGGTTTCACCATCTAACAGTCTCCTAGCGGCGATCGCCGCTGGAAAACTGAAGGCGAAGCTAAGCTCCGTCATCCGAGCGGGGATGTGTGCGCCATCCCCTGCAAAACACTTCCCCTGGACTTTACACCGATCAGCGTTAGGCGGTCCTGGGAGAGCCACCAAGGTCACGCCCATCGGCGTGATGCAGTCTTAAAGTGGTTAAAGTTGATTCAGCTGCAGGATCAAGGTGCCACCAATGCAGAGCTTGCTCAGAAATGGCAGAAGGCAGGTGTGAGTGCATCTGCAAGCACAGTAAATCGAAGAGGTTTGGAGGATAGCCTGGTGTCAAGAAGGGTAGCAAAGAAGCCACTTCTCTCCAAGAAAAACATCAGGGACTGGCTGATGTTCTGCAAATGGTACAGGGATTTGACTACTGAGGACTGGTTGGTTTGGCATCTGCCAAAATGATTGTTCGGAGAAGAAAGGGTGCTACCATCAGTTCTGTCTTAAAGAGAACCCGAGGTGTGTTTAAAGAATGTTATCTGCATACAGAGGCTGGATCTGCCTATACAGCCCAGCCTCTGTTGCTATCCCAAACCCCACTAAGGTCCCCCTGCACTCTGCAATCCCTCATAAATCACAGTCGTGCTGTGAGGCTGTGTTTACATCTGTAGTGTCAGTCTCAGCTGCTCCCCCGCCTCCTGCATAGCTCCAGTCACTATAGAGATAAACACTGCCAGCTCTGACAAGCTGTTTGTCAGCAGGGTGGCTGTGATTTATGAGGGATTGCAGAGTGCAGGGGGACCTTAGGGGGGTTTGGGATAGCAACAGAGGCTGGGCTGTATAGGCAGATCCAGCCTCTGTATGCAGATAATATTCTTCAAAACCAACAGTAAAGCATTCGGAGAACTTTCATGTGTAAGGCTGCTTCTAATCCAAGTGAGTGGGCTCACTCACAATTTTGCCTAAGAATACAGCCATGAATAAAGAATGGTACCAAGACATGTTCTGACAGCAACTTCTTCCAACCATCCAAGAACAGATTAGTGAAGAACAAAGCCTTTTTCAGCATAATGGAGCACTTTGCCATAAGGCCAAAGTGCTAACTAATGGCTCAGGGAAGCAAACATTGACATTTTCGGTCTATGGCCAGGAAAATCCTCAGATCATAATCCAATTGAGAACTTGTGGTCAATCCTCAAGAGGCTGCTGGACAAACAAAAACCCACAAATTCTCCAAGCATTAACTATGAAAGAATGGGTTGCCATCAGTCGAGATTTGGTCCAGAAGTTGATTGACAGCATGCCAGGGCGATTTGCAGAGATCTTGGGAAAAAAAAAAAAAAAAGACCAACACTTGAAATATTAAGGCTGGTTTCACATTGCATACTGGCTTTTGGAGCACCCACCGCACCTCCAAAAACAGGCCTTTAAAGAGACACTGAAGCGAAAAAAAAACTATGATATTGTGATTTATATGTGTAGTACAGCTAAG
This sequence comes from Hyperolius riggenbachi, assembly GCF_040937935.1. Lineage (NCBI taxonomy): Eukaryota > Metazoa > Chordata > Amphibia > Anura > Hyperoliidae > Hyperolius > Hyperolius riggenbachi. Next base: position 317,599,684 of record NC_090648.1, read on the forward strand.
AAATAAAACATTAAGATCAGATACATCAGTCTAATTGTTTCCAGTACAGGAAGAGTTAAGAAACTCCAGTTGTTATCTCTATACAAAAAAGCCATTATCTCTACGACTTTCAAAAGTCGTGGAGAGGGCTGTTTTCTGACTTTTATTATCTCAACTGTAATTGAACTATTTACTTTTCCTCTGCTAGAGGAGAGTTCATTAGTTCACAGACTGCTCTGAAAGAATCATTTTGAATGCTGAGTGTTGTGTAATCTGCACATATTAGAGAATCATGCAATGTTAGAAAAAACACTATATACTTGAAAATAAAAATATAAGAATATTTTCTTTGCTGCTAATCTTCTAGTAATTATTCATAGTACACAACCCATTCATTATATCAAATATTTTTTTTCGCTTCAGTGTCTCTTTAAGCAATACTGAGTTAGTACACGGTATTCCCTGTCTGGCATTAGGCCAAGCAGGAAGTGACACGCGTTTGTGGTCACTTCCTGCTTCGTGTATGCAGAAGTGCATGGAAGCGTATTGTAAAAAATATGCTTCCATCCATGGGCGACATTGCAACGCCGTCATTAAAGAACCCTGCATCACGATAGACTAACATGACTTTGGGCTGACGCAGATCACTACAGGAGCCGCACACTTACATAGGTATGTGCTAGCGTTAAATTGGGCACTTCCGGCGCAGTGTACCGCAACGTGGGAAGTATAGACTTCCCCATAAATTTGACGCACCACACCAGTGTGAAGGGCCCTGATTCCTTGCAAAACTTGATGGAATTGTCAAAAGCCTTTGAAACTTCTGAAATGTTTGTAGTTATACGACAATACACTATAGAAACAACTGACAAGATTTAAAAACTCAGCAGCGAACGTTGTGAAAACCAGTATTTGCCCAACTCTCAAAACTTTTAGCTACGACTGTAGAATTTTTTATAGATAATTAGACACACTGCCCCCCCCTCCGGCCTGCATTCAGTTACATTTTTCTGCTACGTTTTCTCCTAGTTGATATCTTAACAACTCATCAATAAAATGCCCTTTAAGGAACCAGCAATCAAGAAAATGATCAGAATGGTTTTGATAGTACTGTCCACCTACTCGGACACGGTTAATTGCAGAGTGCTGAAAAGTAATTTTGCAGAGAAGATGAAAAATGATCTCCTAGGAGAAAGTTTAGGTGAAAAGGTGAATTAAATAAGGGCCACTGGCCCTGGTTTTCTGGGAATTTAAAAAAAATCCCTACTTCAGGTAGCTTTCTAGCACATCAGAAATGGAGATGTTAAGATTGGTTTCCTCACAAATTTTTCCTGAACACATATGTACGATGCCATTATTTCAGAAAATGCAGAGTCACCGCTGACCAGGGCTGAATTTATCACTAGGCCCAAGCCTGGAGGTGCCTGTGTGCTGAGAGGCGGCTGTCACGGGTTCATCACCTGTGCTCGCCATCCAGCTTTGTGCATGTAGTTTAGAGAGCTGAATGGGCAGGCTGGATAGGCAGTCCCATTCAGTCCACTCATCCAGCCCTCTATACTCCTTGGTGGCCTATTCAACGCTGATGGATAAGTGCAAAAAGGGCTTGTAGAACAGTAATATTATGGCTTCAGGAGCACTTTGTTACATTTTTTTTTTCAACCAGTTTTCTTTCAATGTGAATTTTTGCATTATTTATATAGCACCATCATCTTCCGCAGCGCTTAACAGAATATATAGTCTTGTCACCACCTGTCCCTCAGAGGGGCTCACAATCTACTCCCTACCATAGTCACAGGTCTATCATAGTCTAGGGCCAATATTAGGGGGAAGCCAATTAACTTGTGTATTTTGGGGATGTGGAGGAAACTGGAGTGCCCGGAGGAAAAGCATACAAACTCTGTGCAGATAGTACCCTAGGTGGGATTTGCACCAGGGACCTAGCGCTGCAAGGCGAGAGTGATATCTACTACACTACCGTGTTGGCCAGCAGGAAAGGAGAAGACACAGCACCAGACATAATCTCAAGGTTTGTTTCGTGCCATCTGCTCCAAAGGCTTCCCCTCAATGGAGTCCAGAAGAGGAAGTTGTGATTGATGTCTGATGCAAAGACACCAGTCTTGAACTAATACTGACCTGAAAGAGACACCAGACTTGGACTACTGGTTGGAAGGCTGAAAGGTGTAGGAACCACTTACTCAGCGGAAACTTCTTGTGAGTTAACCTTCCTACATATTGAAATCCAAGAGGCTCTCAGACAGACCAAATAGTGTTCTGCCCTTTCGTGGAGGGGTCACCTCCACGAAAAGGGAGACTGTGCATGTATCCTATGTTGACAAGCAAAACTTCTGCCCTTTGTCTTCAATATCACAGAATTGCTTTTTGCTCTACAACATTCAACACAATCACTGATTTAAAACTTTGTCAGTGAGCTCCCCATTCTATCAGTCTGGCATCTATTGTAAATGTTCTCCAATTTACTGGCCTAACTGCTGTGTGCCACAAACTGAAACAGAGTTATATAGCTTGGAAATAGGCTAATCAGATGCAGCAGCTGCTGCATTTTGGATGGTCCAATCAATTGCAGTAAATTATCATAACATTGTGCATCGGGGCATGTTGCCCTGCTGAGATTCTAGGATCTCACCACTAGGGATAGCACACAAGATGCTAAATAGTGGACAGAAAAGACTAGAGGGGAACACCAGATAATAGAATATTGCAACAGCCAAAATGAGTGTTTGTAGTTGTGTTAGACATTTGTTGGGTTTTGGGGGGAAAAAGGCCATGTTTTTTCTTTCAGATGTTGTGAAGTTGTACGTGGTAGAATCTAAATATGTTTTGGATAGGAGAAGTAAAAAAAAAAAGTGCTGAGTGAAAAGCAACTTGAAGACAGTGTACTTGTACAATTAGAAGAATAACTGTACTATTTACACTTAATAGCTTTCACAGGCTGAATTTTCAGGTAAGGGAAGAACTCTGCTCTTCTCAAAGTAAACAGGTTCGACGTCCAGCTTCACAGAAGGAGGCACAGCACTGGCATGAACATATGTTTAATAAATTAGATGTTAACAGCACACAACGAGTTATGAGGCAAACTCTCCATCAGGTGGCGAAGAGCTTGTCCCGTATCATGAAGTCTACTGTGCACATGCAATAAACACAACTCCATGCTAGTGGTGTGCCTCTTCCTGTTTGAAACTGTAGTGCTTGGGGTAATATTTGACTCCTTTCTCTCTCTCTCTCTCTCTCTCTTTTGTTCCTCAAATTCACTCCCTATACAGCTCCTGTCATCTCCACTTCAAAAAACATCTCGCATCCAACCTTTTCTTACGGAGGACATGACTAAAATGTTAATACATGCTCCTATAGTATCTTGTCTGGACAATTATAAAATACTACTTTGTAGACCAGGGTTTCTCAACTTTTTTTAACCAAGTACCCCTTGTTGCTACTTCATCTCCCTGAAGTACCCCCAGCGACTGCGCAAGCTATATGATGAAAACAAACACACATGTTTGGGAGGATAAGGGTGCTGGATGAGTCTGGCTGAGGGTGCTAAATGTGGAGAGACTGGTGAAGGTGCTGGCTGAGGGTGATGGGTGGTCAGAGACAGGTGAGGTGGCTGGCAGAGAGTGATGGGTGGTCAGAGAAAGGGGAGGGTACTGGCTGAGGCTGATGGGTGGTGAGGAACAGGTAAATGTGCTGGCTGCGGCTGGCAGAGGGTGATGGATGGTGAGAGACAGGTTAGGGTGCTGACTGAGGCTGGGCCTTACCATTTTGCTGCTGACAGCACTGCTGAGTCCGGGCTACACACAAGAAATATTTGCGCTCCTGTGACCACTCTGCACAGTTCATTAAGACTGTACCTGCCCTTGTGCAGAAAGCTTCTGGCCTCTAAAGTGCGATCGGAGAGTGCGCACAGCTTGGACCATGCATGTGCAGTAGTCCATGACCCAGCTGGATCGCGTTCTTCACTGGAGAACAATAGAGGGGACCAGAAGGATGGCGAGGGACCCAACAGGAGACTGGAGGAAGACCCAGGGAACTAAAAAATCTCTTCTCCCCCCTTAAAGGAGTTATCAGGCATTCCAAAAGAAAATAAGTGCTACTTACCCCGGGCTTCCTCCAGCGCCAAGCTCCCAGCATGTCCCTCGCCGCAGCTCTCCCCGCAGCCGTTTGCTGCCTCTGCCTCCTGGTCCGCGGTGATGACGTCAGGCCGACCTGGAAGTCGGCCTGTGTAAATCACCGCCACGTGGACCGGAGCGTACTGCACAGGCGCAGTAGGTCTGCGCCTACGCAGTATGCTCCGGTCCACATGGTGATGATTGACAGCGCCGCTCGCGCAGGCGCAGTTGATGTCATCGCAGGGGACCGGGAGGCAGAGACGGTGAACGGCTGCGGGGCCACATGCCTGCATCTAGTGCTGTGCACGGAGGAGCAGGGAGACTGAGACTGCTAGGAATGTTTGAATGTAGCTTTAGACAATGGGGAGAGAACGATGCGTACCCCCTGCAGTGATCTTGCGTACCCCCAGGGGTACGCGTACCACGTGTTGAGAAACCCTGTTGTAGACTACCAACTAACACACTGGCACCAGTCATATTTTTACTGAATTTGGCTGCTCAACTCACTCATCTTACTTCTTGTTCTTCCTCCTCTCTGAGAAGCTCTTCATTGGCTACCAATTAACCAGAGGATCTAGTTCAAACTCTTAACCTCTTGACGACCAGCTAACGCCAATTGGCGTAAACTGGTCGTCTGCGGGTTACCATGGAAACCCGCTCGATCGAGCGGCCTTTCCATGTCAGTTCACGGAGGGTGTCTCCGTGAACAGCCGGAGAGCCGCCGATCGCGGCAAAATGTAAACAGGCGGGGAAGAAATCCCCGCTGTTTACATCATACGGCGCTGCTGCGCAGGCAGATCGGCGATCCCCGGCCTCTGATTGGCCGGGGATCGCCAGCATATGATAGGCTGAAGCCTATCCTTCAATGCGCAGGACGGAAATCCGTCCTGCGCAGCTCACAGGGGGAGGGGGAGGGAGGGAGCGGCGAGACGGCGGAGAACGCTGCGGAGGGGGGCTTTAAAGAGCCCCCCCCCCCGCTAAGCAAATGCAGCCGGCGGCGATCAGACCCCCCTAGCAGGACATCCCCCTAGTGGGGAAAAAAGGGGTGTAGTCTGATCGCCCTGCTGCACTCCTGATCGGTGCTGCGGGCTGTAGAGCCCACGCAGCACCGATCATTGAAAAATCCCCTGGTCGGTGCGTGGTTAAAGCGGTATTGTCACCATAAAAATCATATTTCAACAGTAACTGGTCTGAGTGTATTAAATGATAAAGATGCTAATCCTGCATTCAAAACTTGCAAAACGTTTTCTGCTGTTATGGTTTGGAGTTATCACATACTTTAGGAGCACTGGCCCTTTAGTAGTCAGTGCCAAACAGCTGAATGCTGGGGGTTCTTTTTATCTAGAATATATTCCTCCTCTTCCATTTATTTCCCTGCCTAGCCTATCTGAAACATAATCCTCTGCTCACTTGTGTTAACAAGCAAGGCTGAGGTGACTCAGTGATTGGAGGAGAAAAGAAAAAAAGGCAGTGCAGTTCCTAGTATACACCTCAGTGGGAGTGTCTGAAGACTCTGGGAGGAGGGCAGCTAATGATTACACAATGAGTAAGAGAAGGGAGGGGGGAGAAACAAGAGTCAGGGAGGATATGATGTCAGTGTTAGCTTAGCAAGATGGCCATTGCCTAGAATAGGATTTTCTGCTTTTCCTTTATAAAATTCACAGGGATCATTACGTAGCTCGCACAATACATCTGTCATGTAACCCTCCTTTGGAATCCCCTTCCACAACACATCCAGCACTCTCCAGCCTTTGATATCTCAAAACTCAAATTTTTCCCACAAGCATACGCGCTACCTTAGGCCATTCCCCCTTGACCTCTGTCCAAGTTGTACTCCTACTAGATAACCTAAAAACACATTGCCTCTACATATGAATATTGTATACTACACCCCCTTACCACCCCCCCCCCCTTTCGATTGTAAGCTTGCAATGGCAGGGCTCTCCCCCTCCACAAGATCTTGTACCAATTCTGTAGTTTGCATATTGCTGTATACCAATGTCTGTCTTATGTACCCCATGCGTGTTTCTTACTTTGCACAGCACCACGGAATATGTTGGCAATTTATAAATCGATAATAATAAAGGAGTGGTGTAACTTCAATGAAAGATTGGAAATGGCAACATGCTCCTAAATCAGGATTAAGTCGCATCAGAGACAGTGGGTGAGTTCCTTGATCAAATAGGTATGGCATCACTTCTGACCACTCTACAGTCAGTCAATAGAATGTGTACCCATACTCAACAGTATTTGTGGAAGAACAAGGATCCTGTAAATAAGGTAACAAGGAAAATAAGAAAATGTAACTGAATTTCATGTAAGAGAATGGCAGATATGTGGTCTCGAGTTGTGTGGTATTTATCCATCCTCCTATGCCTTGTACTGCAAGCAATACAATAAACAGCAATAGATGCAGCAGACTGACAACATATACATAAAAAGTATCATATGGCTTAATCTGAATGTAAGAGGTTGCAGGTGCTGCTTCACATGTGGATGCCATTTTACATGATGCAAGACTTAAGTGAGTAGGCAACATACTGCACTACTTCAGAAACTGAAGTAATATTAAATAATATGCCAAATTCAAACAAAACACAAGATACAGGACACAAGGGTACAGACATGTTAAAAGTATGGGGATAGAACATTTAATAATTAAATTAACACAGCCAGTGGCAGCTTCATACTACAGCACAAGTAGCACTTTGATGATTCTCAGTACAAGTTCACAGCACTATTTGTGCTGCAGAAAGTGAAAAAATACAGCACAAAAGTATGTTAACATTTTATTTCCCCATCACTGTACAATAAACAGCTGCATTTGGTTTACTGTATTTAAAGGACATCTGAAGTGAGAGGGGTATGGAAGCTGCCATATTGATTTCCTTTTAAACAATACTGGTTGCCTGGCTAATCCTGCTGATCATTCATGCATCAGAAGTGTCGGAATCACACACCTGAAACAAGCTAGCAGCAAATCCAGTCAAACTTCAGTTAAACATCTGATCTGCATGACTGTTCAGGGTCTATGGCTATAAGTATAATATATAATCTATCTATTGTTGGGCTCAGGCACTCAGGCAGGAATGTGCTGCTCTTCTTGTTATAGGATAGAAGCTATACACACACTCTCCACGCCCCCTGCAGGTTCTGAGTCACAGACTGAGCTCCTCTCAGCCTATCACAAGCTGGTTAAAAGCCATGTCTTGATTGTAAACACTGCCTAAAACTGGCAATTACAAGCCAGGATTGCAGCGGGGAGTAGCAGAAACAGCACAGAGGGGCCCAGGAGAACATAATGAATAGAATGGTATGCTTTTTATTGTAAGAATTTTAGAATACAGATTCTCTTTAAAGGACACCCAGGGTGAAAATAAAGTAATGAAATAAATTATTGTATCGGTCTTCCTTCTCCAAAAAATTACTTTTTAAGATAGTCCACAGGTATATTTTATGTTTAAATCTACTTTTTAAGTTTTAACTGTTTATTGTTTTTGCTCAATGACACATTCATTGAAGTATGCCAGAGCTAAAATCTATGAACTACTGACCCTTTTTATTTCTTCCCTGCTCTCAGAAGCCATTTTCTGCTAGGAAAGTGTTTTATAGCTGGAATTTAGGCACATTTTTACATTGGGGCAGCGGACGCGGCAGGTTCAGCCGATTCCCTGAAGATTTCATGCTGAAATCGGATGGGAATTGGCCTGCAGTATATGGGCAACTTCGACGAAGAGACAAATTTATCTCTAATCAGATTCGATTAGAGATAAATTTGTCTCTTTGTCCAATCTGCCCATATTCATCAGGAGTATGGCTAGCTTTGCACAGAAATGGACAGGGATAACGCCAACTGTGTTGTGCAGGGAAAGTGTGCAAAACGTCATTGCTTTTTGATGCTTTGTTGGGGCGGCATTTGCGTATGCTGAAAAACAGTTCTGTTTAATGAAGTAAAGCACTTTATATACAGCCAAGAGGGGAAGGAGAACACAGTTCCAAGCAGCAACTGAAGGAGGGAAAAACAGATCACTGCTAAGAACTGTCATCTTTATTATTGTTCATCATGTCATAATACATGGACTGTTACTGATAAAAGTGAGATACTGCAACTAAAATTTCTTCAGCACACAGTAAGAAACTGCAACACAAAGTATATGAACATATCCAGAACCATCCTGCCTACTGCACCGATTCCATTGCACAGCATGAAGGTAGGTTTGAACTTGGGGTGCAATGTCACCTGTGGCCAAGCCTCCTGCAAAGGGAGAACACAGTTGTTGATGAACCCTGACCATAGATCATGTGACCGCCAACACGAACTTGAAAATTCAGGTAAAGAGCCTCTTGTATATGGTGACTCCTTGGTGGGCTATGCAGTGGTGCTTTTACTTTAAATTTTACTTATGAGGAACTGAGGCCAGGCTCTAGGGGAGCAAAATAGCACATTAGGAACATTTGCATGTTTTTATGCCTTTGAAAACAGACTAGAATGCATTAGCCAGTAGGGATGCTTATTCAGAATTAGCAGAACTGAAATTTCAGCATTTCTGATCAGAAATTGGCATTTCTGTGGAAATACTGCAACTCTGTAATTTTAGCCCAGTCACAGAGCTTGAAAGCACTGGACCAATCAGAGAATGGATAGTCAACCCGGAAGTATTTGGCCCATCAGAGAATGCAAAAGGAAAAAAAAAAAGAGACCAAACACCCCCCCCCCCCCCCCCCACCGAATCAGAAATCGCATTGGTAGAAATTGGAAATTCCGCAGAATCAGCATTTCCGACCGTCCCTATTAGCCAGAACTTCAATGTAAATTAAAGTCATCACTTCACAATCGTTCTGCACACAAACCAAGAAAGAATAAAAAGACAGCAATTTAAAATGGGCAGATTTGATTTTCTCTTTAGCCCATTGAGATGCACCTAAATCTAATTTTTGCTTTGTAAAATATCAACCTGTAATGATGACACCAAACCCAGTGCCTGGAAACATGCCTCATAAGCTTTAGGGGTAAAACAAATTTTCATGATAAAAGTATAACAGCCCAAACTGACATGCAGGCAATAATCTATTGAACACAGTCAATGTAAGTGAAAGAAAAAGCGCATGCTTTCATTTGTTTCTTTTGACACAGAGGAAGGATGTTTCTTCAGTCCTGGTTTGTTACCTGAAACTGATTAACAATGCTGGAAGCAGATTTAAAAAAAGGGAACACTTGTAATTTTATTTCTGAAAGATGGAAGATCCAGTAGTCTGAGGAGGACTATAACATGCAGGAGTTTCAGCTCATTTCCCATACTTTAGCTGTACTTCCCTACAACATACCGTAGGAAGGTCAAATGGAAAACAACCCTATAGGAATCCATTCTTGTCTTGAAAAATAAAGAGTACAACTTCAAAAATAAGTATTCCTAATTCACTTAAAAATACTGGGAATTTGGGCTGGTTACTTTGCTTAAAATATATTCACAAGAATGCTGGAAAGCAGCTATTGCAGCTGCTATGTAGCAAGGGGGATGTGGGCATATTGAATATAAACCAAGTCTCTATGCTAACTTTTTGGGGGTTTTGGCCTTCCTTTTCTTTTTCCCACGTTGGGACTTGAGCTTCTTGGTTTGCCTTTGATTCATCCATACGGGATACTGACCATGCTGGTCCAGTAAAGTCTTCTTGCTACGTTTCAGGTCCATGTCCATCTTCAAGGAGGATGCATCTGACAGAGAAATATAGAGAAAAATAAGAACTAGTCAGGATAATGGCATCTGGCTTCAAGCATAGAAATTTTAAGTCTTGCTTTTCTTATAGCAAATTTTAATGAAAATATCTCCAGAAGACTGTATTACTAAGAGGAGCGGTTATGACAAAAATTCATGTCACATTTTTCACCCATTACCTTTCCGATGGCATGGTAACTAACATACAAAGAAAATGGCCACCATCCACCCGAATCCTCACAAGCAACCTGATTTCCTAAAGCATCTCCACAGATCTTGGAGCGTCTCTAAAGGGAATTTCATAAGGAATCTAACAAACATGGATGAGATTAACTAATGACCAGAGTGACACATCTGTATAGACTGCTTACTGCAGTGATGCCTGTAGGATAAAGCTTGTTGCATGGCTGGGAGCTGAACAGCATGTTTGTACGATTGCAAAACTTTCACCTTTCAGTCGATCTGGAATGATCATTTCCAGTGACAAATGTCCACAGTGTGTACCATGTTTAACACTTCTGGGCCCATATGTAATTCACTTTTTCTCCTGAGTTTTTTTCCTAGGAGATACCTTCTCATCTTTGATTTAGAATAACTTTTCAGGACTTTTAAATGGAAAAATGTAAGTGAAAAAGTACAATCAAAATTATTTTGAGAATTTTTTGCTTGCTGGTGGTTTAACCACTTGAGGACCCACCCTTTACCCCCCCTTAAGGACCAGCGCGGTTTTAACTGATCTGTGCTGGGTGGGCTCTGCAGCCCCCAGCACAGATCAGGGTGCAGGCAGAGCGACCAGATCGCCCCCCTTTTTTCCCCACTAGGGGGATGATGTGCTGGGGGGGGTCTGATTGCTCCTGCCTGCCGGGTGTTGCGGGGGGGCACCTCAAAGCCCCCCTCCGTGGCGAAATCCCCCCCTCCCTCTCCTACCTGGCCCCCCTGGTGATCCGACAGATAGCGTCCTGTGCAGCCAGTGACAGGTGCCGCTGATTGGCCGGGGATCGCCGATCTGCCTTACGGCGCTGCTGCGCAGCAGTGCCGTACAATGTAAACAAAGCGGATCATTTCCGCTTGTGTTTACATTTAGCCTGCGAGCCGCGATCGGCGGCCCGCAGGTTATTCACGGAGCCCCACGCCGTGAATTGACAGGAAGCAGCCGCTCGCGCGAGCGGCTGCTTCCTGATTAATTAGCCTGCAGCTGGCGACGCAGAGTCCTGCAGCTGCCACTTTGCCGACGCACGGTATAAGCGTGCGGTCGGCAAGTGGTTAAATAGCATTTTATTCACAATTTTGAATATATCACCTAGGAAACGTTAATTGCATATGGGCCCTTGTTTAAAGAATAAAATTAATCTTCTAACATTCTTATGCTACATCAAACTCAAATGTTCTCCTGACCATTTATTTAAAGCGGAACTGTTAAGCAAACCGTTTCACTTACCTGGGGCTTCCCCAAGCCCCCAGCAGCCATCCTGTCCCGCGTGGCGTTGGAGAACAGAAGCTCGTGCAGGACCAGCACGGGACAGGACGGATGCTTGGGGAAGCTCCAGGTAAGTGAAACCGTTTGCTTTACAGTAACTTTACAGTTCCACTTTAAAATTCAAAATCCGCTAGTGATTTATTTCAACTGCACAGATTTGAAGTCCTGCTGCTTGTTTATTGTTTACAGATGCTTATCTACTACCAGCAGTCCTTGTATACAAGAATGCTGTGCCAGCCTGCCCTGCCTGTCACTCTGTCCCCCAAAACTCATCAGTACTGGATTTTCAAGTATTGCTTTAATTTTTCTAGGTAGGCAATATGAATGGTTTAAACAAATAAATACCTCAGATTCCATATAACTCTGAGCATGAGTTAACTTTAATTTACACTAGATTGCTGTGCACCACACAGAGGATGAATGTTAACAGCATCACCCACCCAAATCACTTACAGGATATGGAAAGGGGAGGGTATTAGTACTCAGGATAAAGTGTTTCCTGCCGACTTCTCACCTTACTACAATGGAATGTATTGCGGGGAGGCCACTGGATGGATGCTGGGTGGTATTTAGGTCACTCTGGATTAAAGAGCGGCACTCATAGGACTGCATAATTTCCCATAATCCATTGCGATGGATAATGGGGTGAGTCCAGATGACAAAAACTGGAATTTTTCTAGCCCCCCTCCCCCCAACAGTTAGTTATTTACCTATGGACAGGGAAGGCTATGAATCCTATAGAGCCTTCCCTGTCCTCTCTTGTACCACTCGTTCCAGCACCATTATCCCCATTTTATTTGCCACCTTGGGCAGCAGTGTTCTCCCCAGAGCCATTTACCAGGGCGGGCCGCACGGCTGATCTCTTCTGAGCACCCGGCTGATCTCCTCTGAGCACCGGGGTGAAATTATCCCGTTCTGTGTGGCTCATTAGTGAGCAGCGGCGGCTGTATCATAGCAGCCAGCTGCTGTCACTCAGGGACGCTGCCTCTGCCCTCCTCCTCAGCTCCCGGCAGTTGTATGGAGGGGCGGGGAATGCAGGTGACATCACACGCAGCTTAGCTGAGCAGGAGATTGGAGAGGAAGCGCAGCTCAGTTCTCTGTGGAATGTTTAGCCAGACGCTCTCCTCCTCCTCTCGCTGTATTCATCCTGCTGCCAGCCGCTGTGCGTTTGTGAGTTTCACTATCTAACGCAGACCCTCCCGCCAGCTAGAACTCCAAGATGCTTAACCCTTTCACCCCCTGATTATCCTGTCCTGTAACTGTGTCTCTGATTCTTGCCAGACTAGACTGGTCTGAGGGGGGAGAGTGAGACGCTGTACTGACAGCCACGGACTCATACAGGGCAAAGGCAGGCAGACACAAAGTGATTAGTGAGGCACCCTGGCCCCTTGACAGCCACATAGCCAGCAATATCCCTTGTAACTGAGTGTTGTTACAACCAGCAGCCAGGTTTGAAAATGAAACTACTAAGATTTTTTCCCATGTTTCCTTTTTACATGGGTGGTGTAAGAGGGGATATCTGGTGCCATAGCATGATATGGATAAGCTGCCTGCTTATCAATATCATGCTATGGCCCAGAAATCCTCTTTCCCATACTGGGACCACCCATGTATATAGGAAAAGCTGCTAGTTTCATTGTCAAATCAGCAGAAGGGTAGTTAGAACTTTAAAGACACTTTACCTGTTAAAAGAAAATGGCCAGCTACTTACCTGGGGCTTCTTCCAGCCTCTTAAATTGTTCTAATCCCTTGCAGTCATTCCGCGCTGCTGCTTTGTACCTCTGTGATTCCCCTTTGAATGCTGCATGCATGGCCACAACGTGCCATTCGCCTCCTCCATCATCACGTTCCCGTGACCGGCAGTGTTCTGCACTTCGGGGTAAAGAAAAATTGCTACTGTGCATAGGCAAAGTGCTCCTGGCCATGGCAGCATGATCGCGTTGGTGCGAGGCTAAGGAACAGAGCAGCGTGGAATGGCGATGAGGACAACAGGAGGACTGTAAGGGGCTAGAAGAAGCCCCAGGTAAATAGCTAGCCTAATTTTACTTCAAGTAAGTATCCCTTTAAGAGATTCCAGTACGGAATCTAGCCTGTCAATTTTATGGGGGGGGGGGGGGGGGGTTGCGCGTTGGCGATAATCCACCTAGTGGCAATCAGCATGACCGTCCCCACCCGGCTGATTTTTCATGCCACCCGGCTGGAAAAAAATTCTGGGGAGAACACTGGGCAGCTTCAAAGCACACAGAATTATAATCGACCAATTACAATTTGAGTACACACAATGGTGGCGACAAGGCTGGAACAAGGTGAGCAAGAGAAGACAGGGAAGGCTCTATAGGATCCAGAACCTTCCCGATCCATAGGCAAGTATCTCTTTTTTTGGTTTTTTTTTGCCTTTACACTCACTTTAAATTCTGTTTCTAAAGAGGAAAAAAAAAGTGTGATGCTATAAAAACTAAGCTGTTAAGCCCCTTGTTTCCTATATCTGTTGGGCTCTCCAGTATTAGCATTTCCCTGCATTCATGGCTTACAGTGACCACTCTCTACTGCTTTATTATTTTAAGTTAGAAGTTCAACACAAGAATATAAATTATGTTAAATAGCACCTACTATCCTCTCAGTAAACAATAAACCTAATCTGAGCAGTCGGTCGCTGTGCAACACAGACCCCAACTCACATATCTCCAGAGTCCTATGCAGTCACATCTTCTCCTGGTGCATCTCCCATATGCTTGCTTGGTATAGTCCATTTCTGTCCACAGCCTGGGCACCAACCATAAGCACATCACGTGGCGAGGGGAAAGCGGACAGGCTAGTTTTGAGTAGGTATGTCCAATGAAATGAAAATAATTTCTACTTGCATTCAAATTTGATGTAAATTATATGCAGCTTTACACTAGAGCAATCAAACTCACTTCCTGTAAATTTCTCTTAGTCCAAGCTGCATAACATTTACATGAAATTTAAATGCAAGAAATTATTTGCATCTAATGGATTATCCCCTAGATCTGAGTACTAGCACTCTGGACATGGGGAAGGAGCCACAACAGGAAAAATGTACTTTGTAAAGCAAGTACTCTTTTCTTTCCTAGGTTTATTTTTTTAAACCTATAAACACTCTTCTTACTAGCCAACAAAGGCAGCAGGATGAGTGTACTCCTTAAGTCCAAGGCAGATACATGGAATTAGACCTTAAGCAACACGCTCTTGCCAATAAAGTAGCCAAAACACACAAGAAACTGTTAAGGAAATTCAACCCTCCAGTATCTACCAAAACCAAAAATACCAGTGTTGGTTGAACTGAACCTTTAAAAAGCCGATAACACTATTACAAAGTTTGTTTTGAGATTTGCAGTACTGCAGAATGCCCAGAAAATGTCAGCTGAAATTCTCCAGATGAGCAGTAAAATCATAAAATGCCCAGAGTCCACAGAGAAAAACAAATCATCCTTCTGTGGAAATGGATACCATAAAAGAAAATACCTCAGCTAGACACAGATTTGTATGGCAGGATCTCCGGCCACCCCCTTGTCTGAGAGAATCATGTGTGTTCATTAAAAAAAAAAAAAAAAAAAGGAAAGCATAACAGATATTAGAAGATTCATTGAATGTCACCAGTAAATTTAGATAATTACAGAAATGTACAACAACACTATATAGCAATTCTGCCAAAACAAAATTGTCTTGCTTAATTTTTTGTCTTTACCTCGACACCCTCATCCATCATTATTAGAATTATGTGTTGAGGGGCAGAGAGAAAGAGAATTATTCCCCCCCCCCCCACAGCAGAAATTGTGCTTTGGCCTTGAATAGACACTTCTTACAGATGAGAACAATGTTTTGTCCCGATTACTATTTTTTTCCACAGAAAGAGAAAAAAAAAAAAAAGGTCAACTGTGAGCCCGGTAAGATTGTTGCTCTTGCTCTATTGGCACAATCTCAGAGACTGCAAACATCTTGTTGATGCCTAAATACTGCATGATGAGAGGACTTGAGAAAAAGAACAAGCAAACCACAAACACTCATATTACAGGATACCACAATTGCAACACTGGTGGTCAATAAGAAGAGGAAACCGTTTTTCTAAAGCCTCGTACACATGCCTGACTTAAGTCGCCTGAGGTGGCCAATAACAACCGTCCCAGCCGGCAATCAGGTGTGTGTACAGCACCCAACGAAACCGGAGCGATCTACTCAACCCCATTCCCATTGTTCGTGCTGCTCCCCCGCCCTGCCGACACACATGCGTGCCGCTCATCGTCTCTCCATTGTCCCCCCCCCAAAGCAACAGCGTGTAGTCAGCTACACAGCTGACACGCATGTGTGGCACAGCCCAGCGATGTCACCCAAGGGGATCAGGACCCAATCTCCGATAGGCAACAAAACGTCAGAAATGTGTACGCACCTTAACTCAGCCTATAAAAATGGTGTAAAATGGGCTGTAGACAACATATGAATTAAAATTGAACAACACACCTGATTTATAATAATTCACAATTGATACCTTGTAGGAGGGCAATTAGGGATAAAATATAACTTTTAATTCATTAAGCTAAAATAGGACGGAATACAAATACTACTAATAGTGAACAAAGTGACCACAATTGGGTTGATAGGTATATGGTTATCAGTCATACGACAAACCTATCAATCTCCCATAATGGGAGATTGATAGGTTTGTCGTATGACTGATAACCATATACCTATCAACCCAATTGTGGTCACTTTGTTCACTATTAGTAGTATTTGTATTCCGTCCTATTTTAGCTTAATGAATTAAAAGTTATATTTTATCCCTAATTGCCCTCCTACAAGGTATCAATTGTGAATTAACATATGAATTACACTATCAGTTGGATTAAGGTCTTTAAAGAAAAATGATGAGCATGTACGTCTTGTTGGTATGTATTGTAATTGTCTTCTTACAGATGCTGAGTGCACAGACTACAGTTTTGAAGCATCTGCAGATGTAGACAAGACAAATAACATTTATATCGCGCTTTTCTCCTGGCGGACTCAAAGCGCCAGAGCAGCAGCCACCAGGGAGCGCTTTATAGGCAGTAGCAGTGTTAGGGAGACTTGCCAAAGGTCTCCTACTGAATAGGTGCTGGCTTACTGAACAGGCAGAGCCGAGATTTGAACCCTGGTCTCCTGTGTCAGAGGCAGAGCCCTTAACCATTACACCATCCAGCCACATAGGGTATCATTCATAAAGCATTTCCGCATGCGGAAATGCTAAAAACAGCTGACTTTACCGACCACTCGGCAAAGTCAGCATTCATAAAGGCTCTTTCCGCATGAAAAAAAGACATACCGAGCAGAGTGATAAATCACCGCCTTGTGCGGTGATTAACGGAACAAATGTAGCAAAATGTTAATTCATAAAGAATACCGCCAGCGGTGTCAGGTCGGAAAGTCCCGCTCCCTCTGATGTGGCGATACCAATGCAAGTGAATGGAGACACACAGACCTCCCAGGCAGCTGCAGCCGAGCGGAACACGGAGAAATGTATCAACTCGGCAGCTTCCGTGTCTCCGCCTGCCTAACGCCTGCCTACCGCCAGCCTAGTTCGGGGAATCTCCGCACTGCCACCGCACCTACACACTTCTTTATGAATGCCCCCCCAGAAGTCTAAAGTACCGGTTGCGGAGAAGAACGGTGTTTTCCCGCACTACCGACAGCCTCTTTATGAATGATACCCATAGTGTAGTGCCTGAACACACCATCGCATTTTACAGAAATGCACGAGACACGCGTTGCCACCCTAACCCCATTCAATTACACTGAGTGGGACAGCACTGTGATACGCACCAGAAATGGGTTATCAGAACAGTGCTGTACAGCGCATAAATGTGCCCATCACTCAGTGCTGCCTGCGTCTGATATCCTTGCAAACCCTGCACTGATGTGTGTTGCTGAAACCCACTCAGCAATGCAACAGTGTGCTAAGGTCCTAAATGCATTTATAAAGCACCTTTCTACATTTCAATCTCCAGTCAATTCACATAGGCTTCTTAGGAGAAGAAGAAAGACAGAACTGTGATTTACATTCATTTCAGAGATTACAAGATTGCCTCACTTCAACTTTCCCATTAAACCCTATGGAGCTTCATACTTTGCAGCGGTTAAAGCTGACAGGTTGGCCGATATTGAAAGGTGGTGAGGTTTTTTTTTGTGAAGGCCATTTTTTGACCTCCTTAGCAGTAATCCCGAGTCAGGCTCTGGATGGAAATCCGCAAGTCAGAGCGGTAATCCCGAGTGAGTTATATGCAGGGGCTGTTGCAGATCTCCCTGTGGTATGTTTTCTCTCCTTGTTTTTAGGGTCCAAAAGCTTTTCAAAAAAAATTGTGTGGCTTTTAGACCCGAAGGCTTCTTGCACACCAGGACGTTGCATTAGGTGGCACGTTAAGGTCGCATAACGTGCACCTAACACAACGTATGGTGCTGCAAGAGCCGACGATAGAGTGAGCCGCGTTAGGCGGCTCGAGTCCTATAATGTCTCCCAGAGTGGCGCTGATTGGCCAGCGGGACCACGTGATGCGGAGCGAGACACTCCGCATCACGTGGTCCCGCCGGCCAATCAGCGCCCGCCAGTGCAGTGATTATTAAGTAGCCATGTGCGCGGCTACTGTAGCTGGCTCTCCCCGCCTCCTCCGCCCCCCACTGCGCATGTGCAAACAGTCTAACGCGGCTATAGCCGCTCCAACGCCGTAGCATGCTGCACTTTGCACAGAACGTGCAGCGTTACATGTAACGCAACGTGGGCTGTGTGAACAGCCCACTTGTGTTACATTGCTGTGCGTTGGGGGAGCGTTACAGGCGCACTAACGTGCGCCTGTAACGTCTTGGTGTGTAAGCAGCCTAAATCTGGAAATAACTATAATGCCAACGAGGTTAAAAGGTGTGAATGTTAACTGAATAGTCAAAGACTGCCAATTTCTGTGTCACTGTTATACACTAAATACTGTCTATGGATAATACCATCCTGTTTCAGGGATCGGTGCAGGAATGATCCATCAATAAAGAAAATTTTTTTCTTTAAATCCATCCACCCCTGCAAAGCATCTTTGTTTGACAAAGGACTTATGCCTATCTTTGGTTCTCAGGAAGTATTGCTGGTAAGTCCTTGTTCTCTGTCACAGTGTTGACAGACCTTTACATTTGCTTCTTTTACAAATGATCAGTTTGAAAAAATTTGTTCAGAGACTCTACAGCAGCAAAAAATGACCGGTATGTGCCACAAATAACAGACAATTTGTATGATTCACAAAGCTTTTTCCTATGTTTTCACCTTACCTATGTTACATTTTTAAAAAGAGAGTCTGAAGCCATTTCAATTACCTGTTTTCTTGTCCCGCATTAAGATCAAAACTGATTCATTGCATCCCCGCGGCAGAAAGAGGTATGTATCCCCCCCCCGAAATCTTGGGGCAAAATTTCAAGACTTTCCAGATCATAGATTTTGATGCCAGGGGAGGCAGAGATTTGCTCAGTAGCTCTGCCTCTAATCCAGTCAATCTTCGAGAGGCGGAGGAGATTGACTGGAGCAGAGGCAGAGCTACTGTGCACAGCTCTGCCTCTTCCGGGAAGCAAAATTCTGAGAATTTTGCCCCGGGGATTTCGTGGGAATACCTCGTTCTGTTGCGGGAATGCGGCGAATCAGCTTTGATCTTAATGCTTAAAGGAGTTATCAAGGCTAATTTTAAGAAAATAAGTGCTACTTACCTGGGGCTTCCTCCAGACCCAATCTCCCGGCATGTCCCTCGCCGCAGCTCTGCCTTCAGCCGCCGCTGCCTACCGGCCCCGTCAATGACGTCCTGTACTGCGCGAGCGGCGCTGTCATTCACCGCCACGTGGACCGGGAGGCAGCGGCGGTGAACGTCTGACGGCAGAGCTGCGGCGAGGGACATGCTGGGAGATTGGGGCAGGAGGAAGCCCCGGGTAAGTAGCACTTATTTTCTTACAATTAGACCGATAACTCCTTTAAGAAAAAAGCGGAATAAAAACAGGCAATTGAAATGGCTTCAGACTCTTTAAGCTCCTGAAGAGCAAAAATATAATAAAATTAAGATAAGAAAAGTAATATTGAAATGAAGTTAATCGGGAACAACTTACTTTGACTGATGAGAAGATATCTAAAATAACACTAGCGTCACTTTGCCAAATTCTTAGCCACTTTCTTTGACTTTGAAGGCTGGTGCACGCCTAAAAGCGGTAGCGTAATTACAAAGTGATTTTTCTAAGCGATTCTAGGCATGTGCCTAGCGATTTTCTTGCTATGCCTAATGATTTTTGGAGTGTTTTGGTGTAGCAATTTTTTTATTTTTTTTGTACAGTAGAGCTGAAAGTGTACAGCTTTTGTAAAAAACAAACAAAAAAAAAAACCGCTTGGAAAATCGCTCGGTTCTGACGCTTTATAGAGCAATTTTCCACTTTCCTATAATTAAAGCGGAATATAACCCTGCATTTCAACTTTGCTCTAAAACATTATTTACAGAATATTATATGCAACCAGCATTTTTTTTTTTTTTTACTAGACCAGCATTGGAAGGGTTACACAGGGCTTTAAAGTCCCTGGAGATTTCTGCAGAGCATCCGAACTTGAGTTAGATACATTTATGTAAACAAAAGTATCTAAGTGTTGAATGTGACTCATCTCTCTCACTGAGAAGGAGTTGGAGGACAGCCAAAGAGTGTGTAACATTTCTAAATATATACATATAACTAAATAGAATGTAACTATCTGAATATCTGCACGGAGCTTAAAACCTCTGTGTTTAACCCTTCCAATGCTGGTCTAGTAAAAAAAAAAAATGCTTTTTGCATATAATATGCTGTAAATAATGTTTTAGAGCAAAGTTGAAATGCAGGGCTATATTCCGCTTTAACATTGAGGCTGAATCGCCTCAGAAATGCTGCAGAACCTGCGTTTGCCTTTGGGGAAAAAAAAAATAAAAAAAAAAAATCACAACGCTCTGGCGTGATCCATCCCAATCAAATACATTAGCCAAGCGCTTTTTAAAGCATGTGCACCAGCCCTAATTCTGCTTCATAAAAAGGTCACTGCTACAGTGCCACCTACTGTCAGCTAAGTATATCACCTCTAGCATAAGATGAAGCTGCACTTCAACAAAATCAATATTATACACTAGACACTTGACAGGTTGTAAATGTAACCCAATGGGTACTTTAGCTGGGCTCAGAGGGTGTTTAAACTTGTCATGGTGAAATCATTAAAGGAAGTTTTGACATTACAAAATTATGAATCATATGTTCTGAGACCTGACTAAGTAGTTTTGCTTAAAGAGAATCTGTATTGTTAAAATCGCACAAAAGTAAACATACCAGTGCGTTAGGGGACATCTCCTATTACCCTCTGTCACAATTTCGCCGCTCCTCGCCGCATTAAAAGTGGTTAAAAACAGTTTTAAAAAGTTTGTTTATAAACAAACAAAATGGCCACCAAAACAGGAAGTAGATTGATGTACAGTATGTCCACACATAGAAAATACATCCATACACAAGCAGGCTATATACAGCCATCCTTTTGAATCTCAAGAGATCATTTGTGTGTTTCTTTCCCCCTGCAGCTATCTTCCACTGAAGTGTCAGGCTATTTCTTCCCGCAGAGTGCAGACAGCTCTGCCTGTATGTAATTCCTCAGTATGTGAAAGCCCAGCCAGCTCAGAGGAGGATTTATCCAGCTTGTAAAAGATAATAGAACTGAGAGAAGCTGCACTAATCTAAATATCACACAGGCAGTGTGCAGAGAGGGGCCTGGATGGGGGAGTTCATAGCAGAACCACAACACTGAAGAACTTGGCAGCCTTCCAGACACAGGCCTGACAAGTCTGACAAGAGAGAGATAAGTTGATTTATTACAGAGATGGTGATAGTAGAACGTGCTGCAGTAAGCCAGAACACATTAGAATAGCTTTTGGAACTTGTAGGATGATAAAAAACAGGATGCAATTTTTGTTACGGAGTCTCTTTAATTAACCTACCAAGCGTTTAAAGGACTTCCAAGGCCAAATGATAAAAAAAGTTAACTACCGGCATCCTATTTTAAGGCACGGAGGAAGCCGTCCGCGCTGTTCCGCCGGGTCCCCGTCGCTCAATAGCCCTCTGGGCCGGCTCCCGACCTCACGGCCCGGCTCTCCTGCCTGCACAAAGGAGGATGTGAGGGGGGGGGGGGGGGGGAATGTGATCACTGGGGGACAAGAAGCGGATGAAGGAGGAAGAAGAGGAGATCAGACGCAGGGAAGCCACGAGGGATTCCTTGCGCAAGCTAGCGATGCCGCAAGTGAGTAATTGTAATAAGTAGACAAGCCCGACTCATCCTCACCGATAGTAGCCATTTTTTTTTAGGACAAGTCGTGCTCGTCCATAACGCTAGGGAGGTTAAATGCATAGAAGACTCTGTGGCATGCATTCTCCTCATCTTGGAGCCAATGGGACAAGGTCAATCATGAGAAGTTACCAGCAAGGGGGTGCATAGTAAAATCAACTTCCATAAAGAAGACGTTTTGAAATAATGCTGAAAAAACTGCTCTAGACTATGAGAAAATTCAACAACGCAAGGAAGCAATATAAGAGTAGATGCAAAATAGCAATTTACTACAAAAAAAATAGCAAAAATGGTTTCCATCTGATAAATAAGATATTACAAAAGAAACAGAGTTTTGTGAATGAGCAGATGCTTTCTGCAGATTGCTGTAGAAGACGTGATAACACTATGTCAATGGGCAACATAAGTCAGGTATTACCTTCTTCTGCCATTTCAATATCCATTTCAGCTTTCTTGTTCTTTATCTTCTCAGGAGTTACAACAGTGGCAATCTCTTTCACATCTTCCATTAATACATCTGTTTTTGCTTTGGACAATACATCTTTCAAGCGGGCCAATTCCTTTGGAGCATTTTTTTTCCTCTTTTCTGCCCTCATCTTTCTCTTCCATTTGCTTCTTAAGCTTTTAGCCATTTGACTTGCTGTAGGGGTAACACAAAAACAGCCATATTAGCAGAAAATAAACCATAAAAGCCAATGATGCTGTTCAAAAGCAGGATTTGGAGAAACACCACTATCAACAGGAGTACCATAACCTTCTTCTCTCTGGCTTCCCATTCACCTGTTTGTGTCTCCTCTCCCAATAACAAGTGACATTCTTCTATTGCTACAACACTCCTCCACCCCCCCCCCCTTGAATGCAGAGTTCAGCAGTTGAAGAGAAACATAACACAGCTACTAGCTCCAGCAGGCACAAGACGGCCTCCTCCGCATGCAGCCTCCCGTCAGATATGGCAGAAAAAGCAGAGTCCATTCAGCTCAGCGCAGGGAAGAGCTTCCTGTGAAGTACAGCCGTGCTTATTCAATGATCTTTGGGGAGTCCCAGCACTGGAATGGCTAGGATGAGGGGGGTGGGGGAAGCCTCTAGGTTAACCAGAGGCTTTCCCCTACAGAGGTAAGTACCTAAATTGGGGCCTTTGTTTCCCTTCAGGTACACTTTAAAGGTAACAAACCTGAAATTGCATCCTAGTCATGTCTAGATGCATAAAGCATCTGCTATCATGCTGATTGACGTGGGTTTGAGAAGAGACCCGCTCTAAGGAGGGCACCACAACAGCAGTGTATTTTTTGTTTTTAAATACCCTCCATTGTAACAGCTTTAGTAGTTTTTAGCACTGTCTGTATCAAAGGTTTGGTTGAGTTGATCATATTACTTCAGAAACTCAAAAAGGTTTGCAAGACAAAGGGATTCATTTCTTAATTTTAAACTTATCAAAACTAGTGGTAGAAAGCAGGGGCACACCCAGGATTTTTAAGGGGGGGGGGGGGGGATTCCTGAAAGGTTTCCCTCAGCCACGCACAATACAGTATAATAATATGGTAGGATATCATGCTGGGTACACATAATGCAATTTCCTGTCCGACCGACAGGATCTGACAATTATTTCTTAAATGTCAGATCTACTCCCTATCGACAATGGGATCGATCAAAAGCAGTTCACACAGTAGGCTTATACCTGACTGTTAAGTTCCCCAGAGCTGCTCCATGCTCTGTATACACACTGCTTCTCCATCCAAAGTCAACTGTAGCAAGGAAAGAAAGGGGACGGTGCTGTGAGCTGCAGGATACCTGCAGATATTCTGGTGTCAACTTGTGCCTGTCCCCAGACACTGCACTGGTCTGAGGGGAAATTCTGGACAGCTGTAATCTCCCCCTGCGTTTGCCTATGGAAAGACTAACAACACAGGTGCAAAAGTAGAGCAGCTACTTAAAGTAAACCCGAGGTGAGAGTGATATGGAGGCTGACATATTTATTTCCTTGTAAACAATACTAGTTGCCTGGCAGTCCTGCTGATCTATTTGGCTGCAGTAGTTAACTGAATTACACCAGAAACAAGCATGCAGCTAATCTTGTCAGTTCTGACAATATTGTTAGAAACCCCCAACCTGCTGCATGCTTGTTCAGTTGAAAGTGTTAGAGGCAGAGGACCAGCAGGGCAGCCATGCAACTGGTATTGCTCGAAAGGAAACAAATATGGCAGCCTCCATATTATCCTCACCTCGGGTTCCCTTTAAGCAAAACAATCAGAATCCTTGATTAGAATGTCTAATTGTACTGCCGATTTTTCTTGAGATGGATTTGATAAATATGCCATGCTGGCCCTATGGGCTCCTGTTCTGCCCATTAACAGTTGGGGAGACAGCGGTGTGAGGCTCAGACACATTCCTCACTTTTCCCAATATCGCCTGCCGTTATCGCCGGGCACCCAATCGACCACGTCAGTCCAAAATTTTCCAGCATGCTCGACTGATACATTGAACTGTCAATTGGACATGCTTGTTGCAGCATCGATTTTCATCCAATTCAATAAAATGATCAAATTAGATGGTCAATCAAGCCATATAATATCTAGATTTTATGGCCACCTTAATTAACTCTCTCTTTGGATCACTTACATCATCATATCGTCACATGTAGAGATGGCCCGAACCTCCGGTTTTTGGTTTGCGAACCTACCTTCGAAAGTTCGGTTTGCGCGAACTTTCGTGAACCGCAATAGACTTCAATGGGGAGGCGAACTTTGAAAACTAGAAAAAAATTATGCTGGCCACAAAAGTGATGGAAAAGATGTTTCAAGGGGTCTAACAAGTGTAGGAGAACATGGCGGAGTGGGATACATGCCAAAAGTCCCGGGGAAAAACCTGGATTTGACGCAAAGCAGCGTTTTAAGGGCAGAAATCACACTGAATGCTAAATTGCAGGCCTAAAGTGCTTTAAAACATCTTGCATGTGTATACATCAATCAGCGAGTGTAATTAGAGTACTGCTTCACACTGACACAAACTCACTTTGTAACGCACCGCAAACAGCGGTTTGCGTAGTGACGGTCGTGCTGGACTGGTGCGCACCATGGCGAGAGTGCAGGCCGTGGCGGTTTTCAAGCCCATATGCTGGGCTGTGGTAGCTCAATGATAGAACAACAGTGACTGTCCAGCTGATCAAATTTGGTCTGTCCACAATGTAGCAACAACCATATTATCTTTGGTGTGCCACCCCCCGAGACACTCATATAGCAGGCGGTTATTGCTACATTGTGATACGCAAGCCTACGCAAGCCCCTTCACCGCGGCAACGTAATGATCACGAAGGGAAATTGGCACATGTACATGCCTTTTGTTTAGTTGTTGCAGCTGCAGTGCAGTCCGAAAATTTAGGCAGGCGTGTACACGCACCAGAAAAATTAGTCTAGCAGCGGCCTTAAAGAGAGTCTGAAGTGAGTTGAAAAATGGCTTTTTAGCTTATATTCAACAGGGGCATGTTTACCCCTGCTAAAACGCCGCTATCCCGCGGCAGAACGAGGGGTCTTTACCTCCCAAATCCCCTCCGTGGTGTCCGGGGATCGCTTCCTGTTGAGGCAGGGCTAATGGCCGCAGCCCTGCCTCTCAGCGCGTCTATCAGTGCTGATCGCCCTCTCCCCTGCCTCTCTCAGTCTTCCTTCACTGAGAGGGGCGGGGGAGAGGTGTAGATCCGCCGCTGATAGACACGCATGGAAGCAGAGCTACAGCCGAAAGCTCTGCCTCCATGAGCAGCAAAATCTATGACCAAGTTGGTCGTGGATTTTGCAGGGGGGGTAAAGACCCCTCGTTCGGCTGCGGGATAGCGGCGTTTTAGCAGGAGCAAACATGCCCCTGTTGAATATAAGCTAAAAAGCCATTTTTTCAACTCACTTCAGAGTCTCTTTAAAAATTCATGAATCCGCCTGGAGTCCTGGACCCTGTTGGTGGTGCCGGAGAAGGCAGTCAAGCGGCCTGCGGGCAGAGGTGCTGTGTGGGGAGCGACTTAGTCTTGGGGCAAACAGCCAGTCACATGGCGTGCAGGCAGAGATGCTGTGTATGGGGACTGACTTAGTCTTGGGGCGGGCAGTAGCCCTCGGGGATCCATGCCTCATTAATTTTGATTAAGGTCAGGTACTGAACACTTGTGACTTAGGTGACTTTTCTTCTCAGTGACAATGCCTCCAGCGGCGCTGAAGGTCCTTTCTGACAGGACACTTGAGGCAGGGCAAGACAGAAGTTGGATGGTAAATTGGGACAGTTCTGGCCACAGGTCAAGTCTGCGCACCCAGTAGTCCAAGGGTTCATCGCTGCTCACAGTGTCTACATCCACACTTAAAGCCAGGTAGTCGGCTACCTGCCGGTCCAGTCGTTGGTGGAGGGTGGACCCGGAAGGGCTAAGGTGAGGTGTTGGATTAAAGAATGTCTGCATGTCCGACATCACCATGAAATCGCTGGCGCATCCTGTCCTTGCCTGCGTGGACATGGGAGAAGGATTACTGGCAGTGGTACCTTTATTGCATTGTGCTGAGACATCACCCTTATACGCATTGTAAAGCATAGTTGCCAGCTTGTTCTGCATGTGCTGCATCCTTTCTGCCTTCAGGTGACTTGGTAACATGTCCGCCACTTTGTGCCTATACCGAGGGTCTAGTAGCGTTGCCACCCAGTACTTGTCATTCCCCTTGAGTTTTTTATACGGGGGTCCCTCAACAGGCTGGACAGCATAAAAGACGCCATCTGCACAAAGTTGGATCCAGCCGTACTATCCATCTCCTTTTGCTCTTCCTCAGTGATGTCAGGTATGTCCTCCTCCTCCCCCCAGCCAAGAACAATACCACGGGAACGTTGAGCAGCACAAGCCCTCTGCGACGCCTGCTGTGGTTGTTCTTCTGCCACCGCCGCCTCCTCCTCCTCCTCCAAAGTAACACCTTCCTCATCATCAGAGTCTGACTCCTCTTCCCCACAAGACTCTTCCTCCTCCTCCCCTCTGTGCTGCCGCATTTGTTGAGGAAACATCTGGTTCTGATGTAAATTGCTCCCACAACTGTTCCTGCCGTAACTGTTCCTCTTCATGCTCCTCCACAGCTTGATCCACCACTCTATGCACGGCACGCTACAGGAAGTAAGCGTACGGGATCAAGTCGCTGATGGTGCCTTCACTGCGACTCACCAGGTTGGTCACCTCCTCAAACGGCCGCATGAGCCTGCATGCATTTCGCATCAGTGTCCAGTTGTTGGGCCACAACATCCCCATCTCCCCAGATTGTGTCCTTTTACTGTAATTGTACAGGTACTGAGTGACGGCTTTCTCCCGTTCTAGCAGGCAAGAGAACATGACCAGGGTCGAATTCCAGTGAGTCGGGCTATCGCATATCAAGCGTCTCACCGGCAAGTTGTTTCTCCACTGAATGTCCGCAAAAGCGTGCCATGGCCGTGTAAGACCGCCTGAAATGCCCACACAACTTCCTGGCCTGCTTCAGGATGTCATCTAAGCCTGGGTACTTTGACACAATTCTTTGAATGACTAGATTCAGCACATGTGCCATGCAGGGTACGTGTCAGCTTTCCCAAATTCAAAGCGGAGATTGCTGCCGCTGTCATACACCACGAGGCCTATCTCCAGCTGGTGTGGGGTCAGCCACTGATCCACCTGTTTTTTAGGAGCAGCCAGGAGAGCTGCTCCAGTGTGACTCTCCGCTTTGAGGCAAGACATGTCTAAGATGGCGTGACACCGTTATACCTGGCATGCAGCATAGGCCCTGGGGAGATGGGGCTGTGTAGCTGGAGAGGAGATCGCGGCACCAGCCGAGGAGGAGGAGGAGGATGACAGCGAAGAGGATGTAGCAGGCGGAGAGGAGGTGGCAGGAGGCCTGCCTGCAAGCCGTGGAGGGGTCACAAGTTGGTCCGCTGCACAGCCACGTACTTCCTGCTTGTCAGCGGTCACCAGGTTGACCCAATGGGCTATGTAAGTAATGTACCTGCACTGACCGTGCTTGGCAGACCAGGCATCTGTGGTCAGGTGGACCCTTGACCCAATGCTGTGTGCCAGAGATGACACCACTTGCCTCTCAACTTCACGGTACAGTTTTGGTATCGCCTTTTTAGAGAAATAATTGCGGCCTGGCATCTTCCACTGCGGTGTCCCAATGGCCACAAATTTACGGAAGGCCTCAGAGTCCACCCAGGGCCGGCCCTAGACTTTTTGCCGCCCGAGGCAAAATTAGAAAAAAAAAAAAAAAAAAAAAAAAAAAAAAAAAAAAAATCGCCGCCCACCCCCCACCCCAGCCGTGGGTGGGGGGCACCGAGCTGGAGGGGTAGCTGACAGAAAGGGGGTATTGGGACTAGCGGTGGGGAGGGGGTCGGACCCCCCCCCTCCCTCGCCAGGGTCCCCCGATCTGCGCTCCTCCTGAAGCGTTAAGTAACCAGCGTGCATAAAGATGAAGAGGCAACGGGGGGGGGGGGGGAGGAAATCACTCACCTCTTCCGCGTTCCATCGTGCGCTCCACTGACGTCACTTCCTGCAAGGCCGTCCACTTACAATACAGTGGGCGGCATTGCCGGAAGTGACGTCAGTAGAGCACACGATGGAACGCGGAAGAGGTGAATGATTCCCCCGCCCGTTGCCTCTTCATCTTTATGCACGCTGGTTACTTAACGCTGGAGGAGCGCAGATCGGGGGACCCAGGCGAGGGGGGGGGGGGGGGTTCCGACCTCCCTCCCCACCGCTAGGCCCAATACCCACTTTGTGCCAGCTACCCCTCCAGCTCGGCGGGCGGCACCCAGCATCCATGGACAGGTGGGTGCCGCCGCCCCTCCCAGATCTGCCGCCTGAGGCAAATTTTTCACCCCGCCGCATGAGCGGGCCGGCCCTGAGTCCACCAGCTTGTATGGTAACAGCTGGCGAGCTAACAGTTCTTAACAAAGAAATGAACAGCGCTATTTAAAAACAGGTAAGTGCCTACCTGCAAGAGAGTGCAAGCCCCACTTGTGGGATAAAATACACACCTAGCATACACATAACCTGTCTACCACTGGAGGATGTTGGTTTCCTGTAACAGCTTGCATGCAACTTAAGTACTCATCCCTCCCACTGGGGAGAAGTCATCCCCCTTTGGGAGGGGACCTAACACTAACTAAATCCTAACCTATGCACATGCATAGCCTGGGTGCGCTACCAAGTAAAATCGAAAATTGCGCAAAAAGTGGATCAGCGCATCACCAGGCCGCCTCCGAATGGCCTACAATCAAGGTGCGCTTTCTGGGGGGCTCAGCGCACCTTTGATTGTAGGCCATTCGAAGGCGGCCTGGTGATGCGCTGAGCTAACAGTTCCGACACACCAGCTGTCAGACACCGGGCAAGGGGGTGAGTGGCAGAAATTGTCTTCTTTCGCTCAAAGATTTCCTTCATGGACACCTGGCTGCTGTGGGCAGAGGAGCAGGAACTGCTCAAGGGCAGAGGCAGAGTGGAGGAGGATGGCTATGAAGGAGCAAGGGAGAAAGCGGCTGAAGATGCTGCACCTGAAGGAGGAAGAGGAGAAGGAGGGTGGCTTTTCTTTTGTGTGCTGCTTTTGCTCAGGTGCTCTTCCCATTGCAGTTTGTGCCTTTTCTCCATGTGCTTTCGTAAGGCACTTATCCCTATGTGAGTGTTGGCCTTTCCACGGCTCAATTTTTGGAGGCAGAGACAACAGATGGCATTGCTCCGATCCGAGGCAGACGCATGAAAGAATTTCCAAACAGCTGAGCTCCCCTGGGGTGATGGCACTATGGTGGCATCAGCAGCTGACATTGAAGGGCATGTTGGCTGGCTGTACATAGGTGGCGATACATGGCACCAGACACTGCCACCAACTGTTTCTGACGACGAGCTTTCCCTGCTTCTTTCAGGAACTCGTCTCCTCCTACTCCTCTCTGACTCCCCCTCTGAACTGTCCCCTTGGTCATCCGCCTGGAGTCCTGGACCCTGTCTCTTAGGAACCCATGTGGGATCTGTATCATAATCATCCTGCCCAGCTTCGCTTGCCTCAGACACCTCCAAAACTGCACCAACAGCAGGTACTTCATTATCCTCCTCCTCACACATTATGTCCATAGTGTCGCCTAACTCACACATATGAGGTGCTGTAACTTGCTTAGTTCGTTCATCTTGTTGTTGCAGTAGTGGCTGTGAATCAGGGATTTCACCACCAAATAACTCCTGTAAAGTGTCAAATGCAGCGGATGTGGTGCTTGTAGTAGCGCTGGTGGCTGCGGAAGATGAGGTGTTTTGTGTTAAATAGTCAACCACATCCAGACAATCTTGGGAGTTGATGGCACATGCCTTCTTCTGAGCACTGTACTTTGGGCCAGGGCCGCACGAAATCACATCAACACGACCTCGCACAGACCTCCCGGGTGGCCTTCCTCTGGGTCTGCCTCTACCTCTTCCCCTACCCGTTTTGTCCATATCGGGGGGGGGGGGGGGGGAGATGAAGTGAAAGGTATGCACTGAATTGACTAACACAATGTGCAGTCACACAGGTGCAGTTAACAGGTATGCACAGAGTGGTATATCACACTGCGTGCACTCACGTAGGTAGGTGTGTATCACACTGCGTGCACTCACGTAGGTAGGTGGGTGCACTGAACACAACAGGTAGGAATATGCAGTGATGAGGTGTGCACTGAACACAACAGGTAGGTATATGCAGTGATGAGGTGGATGTACTGAACACAACAGGTAGGTATATGCAGTGATGAAGTGGATGCAATGAACACAACAGGTAGGTATATGCAGTGATGAGGTGGATGCACTGAACACAACAGGTAGGTATATGCAGTGATGAGGTGAGTGCACTCAACACAACAGGTAGGTATATGCAGTGATGAGGTGGGAGCACTCAACACAACAGGTAGGTATATGCAGTGATGAGGTGGGAGCACTGAACACAACAGGTAGGTATATGCAGTGATGAGCTGGATGCACTGAACACAACAGGTAGGTATATGCAGTAATGAGGTGGATGCACTGAACACAACAGGTAGGTATATGCAGTAATGAGGTGGATGCACTGAACACAACAGGTAGGTATATGCAGTGATGAGGTGGATGCACTGAACACAACAGGTAGGTATATGCAGTGATGAGGTGGGTGCACTCAACACAACAGGTAGGTATATGCAGTGATGAGGTGGGAACACTCAACACAACAGGTAGGTATATGCAGTGATGAGGTGGATGCACTGAACACAACAGGTAGGCAGTGTTCTCCCCAGGGTCAAACAGGTGGGCGGGCCGCCCAGGTAAGATCAACTACCGCCCGGCTGGCTGCGTTCCCAGCTGTCATCATCGCGTGGCCGGCTATCGTGCTGCCACGCAAACACCAGCGCGGCTCCCGAATCTGCACAGCTCTGTGCAGAGTAACAAAGTTGCCGTTTACCCGCAGCGTGTCCATCCCCCTCCGGTGCAATCAGGCTCTATTAGCAGAGTGTACGGCGGAAGCTTTCACTCACCGCTTCTCGCCGTAAGGATTCCACTGCTTGCCTGTTACCGGCTCACATCTATGATTCCCTCTAGTGGCGAGGCACCACTGCATACTGCATAGCGTCATAGATGTGAGCCAGTAACAGGCAAGCAGGGGAATCCTAACGGCGAGGAGCGGTGAGTGAAAGCTTCCACCGTACACTCTGCTAATAGAGCCTGATTGCACCGGAGGGGGACGGACACGCTGCGGGTAAATGGCTACTTTGTTACTCTTCTCTGCCGGGGGATGTTTAGAAACTCGGGGGGATGAGTAGAGGGGGCGGGACATCTCATACATCAGCTCACTGAGCTGAGATTCTGCCCCGCATTTGGCAGAGGGGGCACTCGGGGATCAGGGTTGCACTGGAAATATGGCTGGGGTCACTTGTGGGGGTCCAGGCTGCCATGGATCTCATGGCTGGAGCAGCAGCAATGGTATTACCAGCAGGCGAGTTGTCAGGGGCTAGTTGGGACTGGGAGCCACATGGTATTGCAGCAAAAAAAAAAAAAAAAAAAAAAAATTACAGAACAATTAAAAAAAAAAAAAAAAAATACAGAATGATTTAAAAAAAAAAAAAAAAAAAAAAAAAAATACTGCAAAACCCCCCACCCACCCCCTCCTCTGAAAACAGCAAATGTACATGGATGAGACCTAAAGGACGAGGGGGTTGATTATTCAAAGGAAATAGCGCAAGCAACCTCCCGTTGTTTGCGCTAATAAATCGACGCAACTTCATTTTGTTTCCCTGTACGTGCACTAGTGGCAGCGTTGCGTGCGTAACCAAGCAACGGCCGCAGCTTTCAAAGGCCGCACAGTTGCTTAGTTATGCACACTACGCGAACACTAATGTGCGTAGCATGCAGGGAAACAAATTAAGTTGCGCTGATTTATTAGTTACTTGTGCTATTTCTTTTGATGAACTGGGACAATGTAAAAGGAGTGATGCTGTCACTGAGAATCAACCCCCTTCCCTTTGTAACAAACAGTAAAGGTGGCCATAGGCAATGATGGGCAGATTCGCCTAAGTGACAAATCTCTCTCTGACCGAATCTGATTAAAGATCTGTCAGCTACCCATACACTGCAGGCCAATTCCTGATCAATTTCATGCAGAACTCGATCAGGAATCGGCCTTGTGATGCCGCATCTGCCGCCTACCCTCCTAATGTGCAATGTGCCCCCACCCCTATAATTTACCTGACCGTGTGCACCGCTACCTCCAGGCTGCGTCATTCATCCATACACATGCCCCACGTGGTTGCCAGCGTACACATGGGCGCATGTGTGGGACATAATTAGTGCATATTTAATTTTCCACACCGCCAAATTTCCCCGTGCTGCCCCACCCGGCTACTTTTTCATGCCACCAGGCTGGGAGAAAATCCTGGGGAGATCACTGGGTAGGTATATGCAGTAATGAGGTGGATGCACTGAACACAACAGGTAGGTATATGCAGTGATGAGGTGGATGCACTGAACACAACAGGTAGGTATATGCAGTGATGAGGTAGGTGCACTCAACACAACAGGTAGGTATATGCAGTGATGAGGTGGATGCACTGAACACAACAGGTAGGTATATGCAATGATGAGATGGGTTCACTGAACACAACAGGTAGGTATATGCAGTGATGAGGTGGATGCACTGAACACAACAGGTAGGTATATGCAGTGATGAGGTGGATGCACTGAACACAACAGGTAGGTATATGCAGTGATGAGGTGGGTGCACTGAACACAACAGGTAGGTAGGTATATGCAGTAATGAGGTGGAGGCACTGAACACAACAGGTAGGTATATGCAGTGATGAGGTGGGTGCACTCAACACAACAGGTAGGTATTTGCAGTGATGAGGTGGGTGCACTCAACACAACAGGTAGGTATATGCAGTCATGAGGTGGGTGCACTGAACACAACAGGTAGGTATATGCAGTACTGGGTATTACAATGTGCACCTGTCACACACACAGGTAGTCACTGTGCTGGGCCTGGCTGGCAGTGGTACACACACAGTATGAATTAGCAAGGCTGTCTATGAAACACAAGTGTCAGTGGGACACACAGAAAAAAAATAGATCACAAGATTAGCTCTCAAAAGAGCTGTTGTGGTGTGCTATTTTAGCAATTGGAAATCAGCAAGGAGCAAACTAACAAGCCTACAAGAGCCTAACTAATCTTTCCCTATGAGAGAGTCTACAGCAGCTGTCCCTTCTTTAATTAGTGCAAGCACAAGAGTGAGTGTAATGGCCGGGTGTTCCGACGTTATAAGGGAGGAGTGGTTCCAGGAGGGAGTGTAGCCTGATTGGCTACAATGTGCCTGCTGACTGTGATGTAGAGGGTCAAAGTTGACCCTAATGGTGTATTATGGGGGCGAACCGAACTTCTGGAAAAGTTCGCCTTAGATGGCGACCGCGAACCACCGGAAGTTCGCCGGGAATCGTTCGGGCCATCTCTAGTCACATGCATATCATAAAAAAACCCTCACAACTTTCTTATAAAAGGAGGGGCACTTTTTGCAACCAACATATCTTAGCAAAAGTCCCCTGCATGTCACATCTCCATCACACTTCCTGTCAATAACAACTAATGTGCAATATGTATATATTTCTCATCGCATCCGGTAGGCAGTCAGGAGTCTGAACTACATTTATTTATACAGAGCAGTCCATCATGCCAAAATAGAGCAACATAAGAGAGGTAATCTGAGGCATTGGTATAGTTGCTAGTAGCACACTATGAATCGGTAACGACCTTCGTTTTATAATGATGTGCATAGCATTGCTCTCAACATATCGATGTAAAGTATGCGCTGTAAAGCGACCTGATATAAATACAAACATGAAGCACGCTATTTCTTTGTAATTCAATAATCAACTAAAACATCGAACTCACATTTCCACGCAAAACTCCCAAGAAGCACACGTTGTAGTGAAGCGCCCCTCGGACACACGTGCGTGCAGCGATGTGACGTAAAGAGAGCTCACTTGCTGAAGAACCAGCGCTAGAGGCAAAGTCCGTATCCATTCTGTAGCAGTAATTGCGTATCCCACTAAACTGAGACATGTGATTATCGCAACAATACAAATACATACAAATATATACATAGCACTGAGTCGTATCTGTCCTCACAGCTCCCACTTATAATTAGCGCCTTATGCAGACAGTACCGATTACCGAAAGCCCGTGTAATGATCTCCAACATGGCGGCTTACTGGAGACGGTTTCACTTCGTGCTCCAGCGTCTCTGTTTTCTACTGGCTTCCTATTACCACTGCGCTGGGCGGTGTGTTGGCAGATGGGAGGGGGAGCAGGAGGATGTAATTTCCTATCAGGAAGTAGTGTTTGTTGTTCATACAGCTGTGACACTGACTATGGAACCTGCGGATCGCTACCCCAAGTCCTCTATCGAGGACGATTTTAATTATGGTTCCAATGTGGCCTCAGCCAGTATTCATATCCGTATGGGTGAGTATTGTGCCTGTCCCATGCAATATATATATATATATATATATATATATATATATATATATCTATATATCTATATCCAACCTGTTGAGGTGCTTATTAAGAGTGCAATTTTTCCTCAAATGTGATCATCCAATAATATTTTTTAAATCGAATTCCACAGAAATGTGACTGTATGTGGAGGAAAATGACGTTACACTGTCCACCAACCGAATAGGTTTAGTTACGTTTTGGAGGTGTTAGACGAAGAGCACTGTGCCTGAAGCTTAGAGGTGTGGTGACATTTTTTGCAACTTTATCAGATTTTACAACAGGTTGCACTTATTTATAGGTATAGCTATCAGAAAGTGCAACCTAACCATTGACTTCAACCTATCTGTATCAGAAAATGCAACCCAACCAAACCCTATTCTCACACAGAACCCTCCCCTCTTGCTCAACTAATAACCCCCCCTGGAGGGAACAGTCATCCCTCTTGCTCAACTAATAACCCCCCCCCCCCTCCCCTGGAGGGAACAATGCCCCCTCTTGCTCAACCAATAACCCCCCCCCCCCCCCTCAGGGAACAATCCCCCCTCTTGCTCAACTAATAACCCCCCTGGAGGGAACAAACCCCCCTCTTGCTCAACTAATAACCCCCCCTGGAGGGAACAAACCCCCCTCTTGCTCAACTAATAACCCCCCTGGAGGGAACAATCCCCCCTCCTGCTCAACTAATAACCCCCCCTGGAGGGAACAATCCCCCCCCCCCTCTTGCTCAACTAATAACCCCCCCTGGAGTGAACAATCCCCCCCCTCTTGCTCAACTAATAACCCCCCCTGGAGGGAACAACCCCCCCCCCTCTTCCTCAACTAACCCCCCCCCCCCCCCAGGGAACAATCCCCCCTCTTGCTCAACTAATAACCCCCCCTGGAGGGAACAATCCCCCTTCTAGCTCAATGGGATCTGTGGTTGCAAAAAATTACAGGCGTGTTAACAGAGAGGAGTCACGCCTACACAGTCATACACTGTCCTCTATGGCAAGTTGCAAAATATGATGGGTAGCAAAATTTTTCACTACAGCGGCCTAAGGTCCTGGGGGGCAATTTTAGAATTTGGTAGTCTATGATATATGTATGTGTGGGCATTTTGTATGTATGTTGTTGGGCAGTATGATTTTTAGCAGCAGAAAGTGTACTGCAGTGTATTGCAGTGAGTGTCAGTTGGAATGGCAGTTGCCTATGGGTGTAAAGGTCCCCGTCCATCTAAAAATGCCCATTAACTGTACAATTTTTTTCACCAAATGCGATCTTTCGATGTGATTTTTACGATCGAATTGTACAGAAAATTTGCCATTTTTGAAGGCAATTGATAGTGAACCACTCTTTGGTTAATTGCTAAATAGGATAAAATTGATCAGAAAGTTGGATTTTATGATTGAATTTGAAGAAAGAATCGTTCAGTAAATGTGAACAATCGATTATTGCCTTCCGATTAGTTATGATCGTTCAAATCACAATGAAAGATGCATTTAGTGAAAAATTGTAACGATGATGGGCAATTCAACTAAGAAACAGTTCTCACTCTGAATCTGATCAGAGAGAGATTTGTTGGCTGTCCATACACCACAGGAAGATTCCTGATCGATTTCAGTATGATATCTCCCTGGAATTGGCTTTATGATGCTACCTGTACAGTTGTCCCCCTCCCCCAAATGTTAATGTGCTCCCCCCACCCTTCCCCCAGTGCTCATGCATTAAATCAACCCTGTTCCAGCTGCCACTACTGTCCAGCTGCTCCTGCATTCGCATCCCATGTGAGTGAGGTGCAGAAGGTGGATGGGCACTGCGGCAGGCGACAGCAGGCAGGTAAAGTATAAATGCATAGTCAGGGAGGCACGTCTTTCATTTGGTGAAAACCCCGGGGGACTCCATTGCGTTGTCGCTCATCCCTAAATATCACACATTGTTACCACAGCAATGTTTGATCAATACAGGTGTATGGCCACCTTTATAAAATCTCATTTGGACTATTGTAATATACTACTTTGTGGACTACCAACTAACAGACTGACACCCCTTTAATTTGTGCTGAACTCAGCAGCTCGAGTCATCTTTCTTCTCGCTCTTTTTCTGCTGCTCTTCTCTGTCAAGCTCTTCATTGGCTGCCAAGTAACTATAGGATCCATTTCAAACTCTTAACCCTAACCTACAAAGCTCTCCACAATCTCTCTCCCCTCTACGTCTCTTTACTAATTCCCAGATACCAACCCAACCGCAATCTCAGATCTGCGCACAACCTTCTTTTATTCTGTAGAATCACCTCCTTGCTTTCATGCATACAAGATTTATCACGAGCTTTACTCCTCCTTTGGAATCCCCTTCCACAAAACATCTGTCACTCTCCAACCTTTGAAATCTTTAAACGCTCCCTCAAAATTCACTTTCTCTGACAAGCATACACTCTAGCTTAGGCCATTCTCCCTTTGATACCCCATTCCTTTATATTGCAAGCTGACAAGGGCAGGGCTCTCCCAACCTTTTTTTGTCTTGGAATTTGCTATTCATTTTATGTCTTGCAATTTGTTATACATTTTATGAATTATGTTACTTTTGTCACTGTAACTGCCAATTCTATATTTTGTACCAGTGTCTATATTTGGTGTACATCATTGTCTGTATTATTATGTACCCCATGTTTGTTTCTAAGGGCCCTTTTCCACTAGAAAATCGCTAGAGCTTGTGCTAAACGCCAGCGATTGCGATCAGCAAGTCCCAAACTAAAAGCGGTAAAATGGTTAAAATCTATTTGCGGTAGTGGAAAATGCCTACCGCGATTCCTATGTTATTTAGCAGATCCTAGTGATTTATTTTTGCGATGCAGCATCACAAACGCTCCTAGTGGAAAAGGGCCCTTACTCTGTACAGTGCCACGGAATATGTTGGTGCTTTATAAATCATGTACTGTATATATAATGATATGATCATGGGCAGCACAGTGGCGTAGTGGTTAGCTCTCTCGCCTTGCAGCGCTGGGTCCCCGGTTCGAATCCCATCCAGTGCACTATCTGCAAGGAGTTTGTATGTTCTCCCTGTGTCTGCGTGGGTTACCTCTGGGCACTCCGGTTTCCTCCTACACCCCAAAAACATACAGATACGTGAATTAGCTCCCCCCTAAATTGGCCCTAGAATACAATACATTCACTACACAATGCAGACATATGACTATGGTAGGGATTAGATTGTGAGCTCCTTTGAGGGACAGTTAGGGACAAGACAATATATATACTGTACAGTGCTGCGTAAGATGTTGGCGCTATATAAATACATAATAATAATTACTGCTGGAGATATGATCGCAAGTTGTATTCTTTAGGCCAGTTCACATTAGCAAACGTGGATGGCTGTGCGTTCGGGACGCAACACATACGAATGCACGCCATCCGCATTTGAATGTGTTACGTGGCTGATCCCATTCACTGAAGTGAACGGGTCAGCCGAGAGTTTCTGCAAAAAATGCGCGCAGCATGCGTTCCCAGACCGCACTGGTCCGGAACGCATGCAGTGTGAGCATCAGACAGTGCAGTCTATGCTGTGCGTGTCTGCCTCCTGCACACATTCCCGAAACACGGATGGGAATGCCTGCAGTGTGAGCATCAGACAGTGCAGTCTATGCTGTGCGTGTCTGCCTCCTGCACACATTCCCGAAACACGGATGGGAATGCCTGCAGTGTGAGCATCAGACAGTGCAGTCTATGCTGTGCGTGTCTGCCTCCTGCACACATTCCCGAAACACGGATGGGAATGCCTGCAGTGTGAGCATCAGACAGTGCAGTCTATGCTGTGCGTGTCTGCCTCCTGCACACATTCCCGAAACACGGATGGGAATGCCTGCAGTGTGAGCATCAGACAGTGCAGTCTATGCTGTGCGTGTCTGCCTCCTGCACACATTCCCGAAACACGGATGGGAATGCCTGCAGTGTGAGCATCAGACAGTGCAGTCTATGCTGTGCGTGTCTGCCTCCTGCACACATTCCCAAAACACGGATGGGAATGCCTGCAGTGTGAGCATCAGACAGTGCAGTCTATGCTGTGCGTGTCTGCCTCCTGCACACATTCCCAAAACACGGATGGGAATGCCTGCAGTGTGAGCATCAGACAGTGCAGTCTATGCTGTGCGTGTCTGCCTCCTGCACACATTCCCGAAACACGGATGGGAATGCCTGCAGTGTGAGCATCAGACAGTGCAGTCTATGCTGTGCGTGTCTGCCTCCTGCACACATTCCCGAAACACGGATGGGAATGCCTGCAGTGTGAGCATCAGACAGTGCAGTCTATGCTGTGCGTGTCTGCCTCCTGCACACATTCCCAAAACACGGATGGGAATGCCTGCAGTGTGAGCATCAGACAGTGCAGTCTATGCTGTGCGTGTCTGCCTCCTGCACACATTCCCGAAACACGGATGGGAATGCCTGCAGTGTGAGCATCAGACAGTGCAGTCTATGCTGTGCGTGTCTGCCTCCTGCACACATTCCCGAAACACGGATGGGAATGCCTGCAGTGTGAGCATCAGACAGTGCAGTCTATGCTGTGCGTGTCTGCCTCCTGCACACATTCCCAAAACACGGATGGGAATGCCTGCAGTGTGAGCATCAGACAGTGCAGTCTATGCTGTGCGTGTCTGCCTCCTGCACACATTCCCGAAACACGGATGGGAATGCCTGCAGTGTGAGCATCAGACAGTGCAGTCTATGCTGTGCGTGTCTGCCTCCTGCACACATTCCCGAAACACGGATGGGAATGCCTGCAGTGTGAGCATCAGACAGTGCAGTCTATGCTGTGCGTGTCTGCCTCCTGCACACATTCCCAAAACACGGATGGGAATGCCTGCAGTGTGAGCATCAGACAGTGCAGTCTATGCTGTGCGTGTCTGCCTCCTGCACACATTCCCGAAACACGGATGGGAATGCCTGCAGTGTGAGCATCAGACAGTGCAGTCTATGCTGTGCGTGTCTGCCTCCTGCACACATTCCCGAAACACGGATGGGAATGCCTGCAGTGTGAGCATCAGACAGTGCAGTCTATGCTGTGCGTGTCTGCCTCCTGCACACATTCCCGAAACACGGATGGGAATGCCTGCAGTGTGAGCATCAGACAGTGCAGTCTATGCTGTGCGTGTCTGCCTCCTGCACACATTCCCGAAACACGGATGGGAATGCCTGCAGTGTGAGCATCAGACAGTGCAGTCTATGCTGTGCGTGTCTGCCTCCTGCACACATTCCCAAAACACGGATGGGAATGCCTGCAGTGTGAGCATCAGACAGTGCAGTCTATGCTGTGCGTGTCTGCCTCCTGCACACATTCCCAAAACACGGATGGGAATGCCTGCAGTGTGAACATCAGACAGTGCAGTCTATGCACTGTCTGATGTCGTGCGTGTCTGCCTGTTTTAAGTATCTGAGATGGGGACTTAAAGCGGGACTGAAGTAGCATTAAAAAAAAAAAAAAGAGTTCCACTTACCCGAGGCTTCTACCAGCCCCCTGCAGCCGACCTGTGCCTGTGCCGTCCTGGACTGATCCTCCGTCCCCCGCCGCGGCTCACTTTTCTTCACGCAGTGAAGCTGACTTCTAAGTCGACCTCCACTGCTCCCTGGACATCTGTATCCTCGTACATGTTCCTGTTGCCAGGAGCGTCCTGCGCAGTACGAGAAAATCTCTACTGCGCCTGCGCAGCACTAGACGGGTGCGTGAACGAGGATGCGTGTGGCCGGGGCCAAGCAGGTGCAGTGCACTCTAACTGCGTGAAGTGAAAGCGAGCCACAGCGGGGGACTGGAGCATTGGTGGGTGGCAGGCACAGGCCGGCTGGCAGAAGCCCCAGGTAAGTGAAACTCCTTTTTTTTTTTTCGTTTATTTCAGTTCCGCTTTAAAAATAAAATATACATACCTGAGGCTTCCTCCAGCCCTCTCCGGCCTGATCGCTCCCTCCTCGTCCTCAGTCACCGCTTGGTTCGTCTGAAACTGGCCCTGGTAAGTTGTCCAGTCGGCGCAGGTGCTGTCCGGCAGTGCATGCTCCCTCGCTGTGCTCCCAATGCCGGGAGCATCCTGCGCAATAGTATTGTGCAGGCACAACGCTCCTGGCAATGGGAGCATGCTGCCCTGGACCAGAGGACTTTTCAGGCCAATTGCTGAAGAATGAGAAGACGTAGGAGGGTGCTGATGAGGGAGCAATCAGACTGGAGAAAGCCCCAGGTACATATACTTTCTTTTTATTGCCCCATCCCAGGTTCCCCTTAAGTAGAAAATGTGGTTCAATAACATTCACACAGTCACAGCTACTAGCTTTATTCTGCTTCATGTAGTAAAAAACACTGCACATGTCACATACTTCTCCTACCCAATTGGGAAAAGAATACCGTAGTCATGTCCATTCAATATTTTGAGTAAATATCAGTTATCTACTTTTTATAACATTTAAGATTCAGTGTTTTCATTGAATGGTATGAGTTTGCCTTTAGGGCTTGTTCACACCTAGGGAGTTTTCTGTTTTGTTCTGGGTCAAATATTTCATTTCCTGACTTGCGTCAGGAGGTGGAAAAAGAAATCTCTCTGCTAAAGCGCTTTGAAAAGTGCTTTACACAAAATCTTAGCGTGCAGGTAAGCACCAGGAGGGGAAAAAAATGACTCTCAAAATCGCAAAACGAAGCCGTCAGTGATTCCGATTTTAGATGTGAACAAAGCCTTAAAGAACAACCGAGTTGAAACTTCAGAGTGTTCTTTTACTTACTTGGTGCTTCTCCCAGCCCTTGTAGTCCTGTAGGTCCCTCACTGTCCTCCCGGTCCTCATCTTAAAGCCGCTGATAAAGTGCGCAACCTAACTAAAGGGGCCCATACACTCAGCCGATTTTCCGGCCTACCGATCGATCCCGATCGATCGATTGCAAATCGGTTGGCCAATCGACCGATCGATGATCGATTTCGATGGATTTCCATCGAACTGGCAGGGTGGAAAATTTAGGTCGATCTGATGAGATTGCTTAGCAGTTTGCATTGGCCTTAATGGAAATCTGATGGCAAAAAAATGCCATCAGATCGAATTTCAATAGATTTCAAACTGAAATCTATTGGAATTCTATCCTGGTAAAAAATGTTCTAAAAACGCATCAGATAGATCATCAGATGCATTTCTTATCTATCTGCTGCCAATCTGACGAGTGTATGGGCACCTTAAGTCATGCACTACTGTGCCTATAGACTGTAAACCTTTGTAATATTTTGAATGGTGTAAATGTTAGTGTCTTCCCCCTTAAAATTCTTTCTTTCTCTAACTACATTTTATCCCACAAACAGGTTTCCTGCGGAAGGTCTACTCCATTTTGTCTGTGCAAGTTCTGCTGACCACCTTGACAGCTGCAGTCTTCCTCTATTTTGAATCTGTAAAGAACTTTGTTCATGAAAGGTAGGACATTTCCTTTTTAAATTTATAATATATACCGAAGTATAAGTTGCTCCCCCCCCCCAAAAAAAAGCCAAATGAGTGACCCAAAATATAAGCGAAACCTCAAATGTCTCCCCCTAGCCTTCCTCTGTGTATGTATGTGCTGCAGAGTGCCTCTCCCTGTGCATGATGAGTTTGATGCCCAGTGTATGCATGTTCAGCAGAGTGTATGTATGTGATGCAAAGTGTATGCATGCTCAGCATAGTGTATGTACTGTATGTGATGCCCAGTGTATGCATGTTCAGCAGAGTGTATGTATGTGATGCCAAGTGTATGCATGCTCAGCATAGTGTATGTACTGTATGTGATGCCCAGTGTATGCGTGTTCAGCAGAGTGTATGTGATGCCCAGTGTATGCGTGTTCAGCAGAGTGTATGTGATGCCCAGTGTATGCGTGTTCAGCAGAGTGTATGTGATGCCCAGTGTATGCATGCTCAGCAGAGTTTGTTTGTTATACCCAGTGTATGCATGCTCAGCAAAGTGTATATATGTGATGCCCAGTGTATGTATCTTCAGCAGGGTGTATGTAAGCGATGCACAATGAATGTATGTTCAGCAGAGCGTATGTATGTGATGCCAGGGAGGATTTTCATTGGTTTACGACTCAGTGAACCAATGACAATCTTCCCTGGTGCTCAGAGAGGATTCCAATTGGTCTTTTGCAAACCAGTGATAACCTGATGCTCCTGATGGGGCTTTGGGATACCGGCGTGAATTGGCAGTGGCAAAGAAGGAATGCAGCGTCAGGCACTGAGCGGTGGCAACGCAAAAATGGATCCAAAAAAGCAAAGTCAACAAACATTATCAGCTTGTTCTACTGTTAATATTAGAAATGTCTATTGACTTTTTTCCCCCATGTCTTGTCTCTTTTCTTTTCTAGCCCTGCTTTAGTTTTGGTTAGTGGTATTGGATCATTAGGTACCATCATTGCCCTGACCATCTATAGGCATCAGTATCCAGTCAACTTGTACCTGTTATTTGGATTTGTAAGCATTTTATTTTATTCCATATATGTCGTAATTAGATTGTTTTTAGTAAATTGAAAAGGCTACCTACTTCTAAATTTTTTTTGTTTGTTTGTTTTTTTAGATTTTTGTCAGAAGTTAATTAGCCAAAGGTTTGAGCCAATCAGAATTGTGCATTCCTCATCAACCCGCTAATATAAGTAGCAGCCAGGGCTGTGGCGACGGAGTCCGAGCAATTTTTTGGGTACCTGGAGTCAGTCTAAGGCCACATACACACATCAGACCATAGTCTTTTGAAAATGAAAGATCACAGACCAAATTTACTCCAATCCATGTAGTATGAGAGCCATACCTACACAGTCTATTCTATGGAGCTGAACTCCCCATCAGATAGAAATCTTTGCAAGATGCTCCACACACAGATGCTGTACAGACACAAAAGATCAGTATCTGCAAAAGATCTGTTCCTGCCAAAAATCCATTCCTGCAAATTGCAATGATAGTCTATGAGATCTGCAGATCATCATACACACATGATTTAACTGACATTCATCTGCAGATCAGATCCACCAGGATGGATTTTCAGATCTGCGGATGATTGCTTGATCTGAAGATGAATGTCAGTTAAATCATGTGTGTATGAGGATCTGCAGATCTCATAGACTTTCATTGCAATTTGCAGGAATGGATTTTTGGCAGGAACAGATCTTTTGCAGATACTGATCTTTTGTGTCTGTACAGCATCTGTGTGTGCAGCATCTTGCAAAGAT
This sequence comes from Hyperolius riggenbachi, assembly GCF_040937935.1. NCBI lineage: Eukaryota > Metazoa > Chordata > Amphibia > Anura > Hyperoliidae > Hyperolius > Hyperolius riggenbachi. The sequence continues at coordinate 317,643,499 of NC_090648.1, forward strand.
TTTTTTCTGATGTGGAGTTCAGCTCCATAGAAAAGACTGTGTAGAGTATGGCTCTCATATTACATGAAGGGTGGTAAGATTGGTCTGTGATCTTTCATTTTCCAAAGACTATAGTCTGATGTGTGTATGAGCCTTAAGTCTTTGGTTTCATAAACTGAGGAGTCGGATGATGATTTTTTTTCTTTTCTTTTTTTTTTTTTTTTTTTGTACCAACTCCACAGCCCTGGTATGCATTAGACATCGGAGTAGAGGAGTCGGAGCAATTTTGGGTAGCTGAAGTCGGAGTGATACATTTTGTACCCACTCCACAGCCCTGGTAGCAGCGATGTGAAACTGGATAGACTAAACTAGAATTTGGTGGTAGGGGCTCCATCCAGACACTGAATACCTTGCTCCAAATCTGAAAATGAATCTATCAGATTTAATTCTTACTGTATTGTGTGCTCCCTTTTTGACAAAAATATAAGCAAAAGGAAAACATTTACTTTCACATTAATCTCCAGCCCCCTGTTCTTCCCTAGCTTGGCTGAAGCTTAATGGGAATTGTTAAGCTGAATAATGGTTGAAGGAACTGATAGGCTGCATACTATGCTCTCTGTGTAAATAAACTTTGTGTGTCTTGGCATATTTAGTCCTGCAACCATTATCACATGCAGTGTAGCTACGTGGCAAAGGTGATGTCGTTCAACTACTGTTTGTATTACACTAACTACAACTTAAATGTCAAGGCCAAATAAAGAGTCCTTGTCATGGGTATCACATTGTACCCTGTTTTTAAATTAACAGGTATCTTAAAGGGTTCTGATGAATGATGAGATTTATGATCTATGGTTTCGATTACAGAATATGCACAGATAAGCTGATGAGTGTGATGTGTGAACATAAAATAGTCTATACATCTGATTTAGGAAGTGTGGGCAAAAACGTTAGCTTTGGCAGATGTTCTATGATGTAATTGAAAATAAAGCACAAGGTTAAGCTAACTACTCACATTAGATAAATGATAGGGTGTGCAAACCACTATGGAGAGGGGAAAGGGAAGTGGAGCAGGAAGCCTTTTACTGCGTTAAAAGACTAATAAACCTAAAAACATAGCCATTTGCCACTTCTCCAATTGAGAACCCTAGCAGACGATGGATTGGCCTGTAAAGATATCAGATTGTTGCTCGGTGTGATAATAAACAGTCATTTTAGGTGAGGTCAGTCTAGTGCAAGGGTAGAGAACCTTTTGCTCTCCATCTGTTAAGGAACTACAAGTACCACAATGCATTGCTGGAGTCTGACAGCCACAGTCATGGTTAATAAAGACAAATGCATGCTGGGATTTATTTTATCACAGCTGGAGAGCCAAGGTTCCCTACCGCTGGTCTAGTGTCTCTACAAGGTTTAATTGGAAGCTCTGTAACATTTGTAGAGCTATAAAGACACTGTATAAGTTTGTGTTTAAAAATTTGCAGTTGTGTTTCCATTTGCAGCTAGCTATGATTGTCTAACATTTCCTAGACATTAAAATTTCACTCCCTTGCAACCATGGCAACATGATTCTGAGGGGAACATTTTGGATAACTACTCAATAACAATCGTTTCCTTTAAATTTGTGCTATGCAGCCTTACCATCTTACATTTAAAACTATTCCCCACTATTAGCCAGACTTTTCGGTATGGATTATGGTTGAGCAAAAAGTGCAAATATCCTGCAGTGGGTGAGAGAGAGGTATGCAGGGATTAAAGTGAACCTCCAGACTAAAAATCTACTCAGCAGGACTGAAAAGGCTTGGTGTTTCATTAAGTTTCACAGCATCAGAACTTTGTTTTTGTTACCCAGGTCTCATTTTAGCCGCACAGAAGAAAACTGCCCGGGCATTTTTCCCCTGATGCTGTGCAAAGCACGATGGGATTTCTGATGTTGTTCTCGTTCTGCTGTTTTTTAGTGCAATCCTTTTTTCAAATTTTTTTTATTTGAGATTTGAAGCTTAGCTGGCGCGGCTGGGATGGGTGATCAGGACACAGGACAGTTGGAACTGTGTCTCATGTTCCATGTCACCTCCTTTCAACCAAAAGGATGGCTGCCCCATAACAAAGATGGCTGCCCCTATGAAATCACAAACATTTGCCTGTTCTTTTAAAACAGGGTGGGTAAGAGATTATATCACCTATCTAATTAATTAACATAACTAATGTAACTTAATGACAGTATGTTTATTTAGGCTGAAGTTCCCCTTCAACTCACCTAGCTAGTGCCTGCATTCTATGCTGCATTCCATCTTCTTACACTTCTCCTTCTAAACTGGATAATCCTCTCTGGAGGCAGAAGTGTAGGGAGATGAAACTCAGAAAACAACAGATTGGAAATTGGTTGTAGCTAGATGAGTTAATCCTTGCATACCCTGCTCTTGCCTCCTGCACACTGCAGGTTATTCTCAGTCATCTCTAGAATGGAAGTCCATTCAAACCTGGAATATGGTCTGTTTGAGGAGAGCAGCATGTCTGTGGCCAGAGGGGTGGATTATCATACAGCAGAGACCTGCATAGTTAGGAACCTGCTGGAGTTTTTTTTATAGCCTCATTTCCTATACAACCAAGCTGCCAAAATCGTTCTTGTTTTTTAATTTAAAAAAAAAATAATAACAAAGCAGGTTTCCTATAAGCTTGACTATGGTCAAAATTCACTGTATACCATAAAAAAAAATATTTTGTGAATCCTGCAAAGCCAGGATTTTTTTTCTGGTTGCTTGAGAGTTCTGGATAACTGAGAGTCTACCATATAAATAATCATAAGCATTCTGTCAGTAGCTTGGACCACTTTTAGTGGCAATCCTGGCTCCCTGAGACTAGTATTAGGCTCTGTGTTCTTGCCTCTTAACCTTTGCTTGTGAGAGCTTAAACCTGGCCAGATCTAAGCACCAGCATCCTGATCCTAGCTACCAGCAGAATGGCAGGCTACATAACCATTGCACTACTGGCATTTACTGTTTAGGCAAGTAGCGTAGGCAGGGCAGTGCTGTACTCGCACACTTCCGTGTGATTTCTAATTTTGACTGAAGCTGGGCTTTATTGCTAAGGATATTTTCTATACCACACAATATTCTTATTACTAACTGGAAGCTCTTGAATTTACTGACACTATGTATATATTTTTTTCAGACCATTTTAGAAGCCATAACTGTTGCTACTGTAGGTAATTATCTCCTGTCTTTCTAATACTATACATGATGATCAAATATTTGTGATTATATCTGTATTTTTCAGCATATGAGGCGCTCTGGACTATAAAACACATAGGTTTAGAGGGCAAAAACCAGGGAAGAAGAAAGTATACTAAACCTGGTGTGCCGATGGTAAAGGATCGTCTTGGTAATGTTTCCTCCCCCCCCCCCCCCCCCCAAGTCTGGCGTTCCCTTCCGTCCCCCATGTGTCCCCTACTTTTCCCTTATGTGTCCCATCCTGCACCACATATGTCTCCATGCTTCCCATGTATAAATGTTAGCAGCAGCACGGCTAATGCAATCCATTGGTCAGAGACTTCTCTTCTACTTAACGAGACTTCTCCCTCCCATCCACAGAAGCTGGCACTAGGGGGAGCAGTGAAGGAGAGTAGAGGTCACTGGTCCCCCGCTGGAGTTGATTGATGAAGTGAGCTGTACTGTCGCTGGTTTACATTTGTTTAGAGGGAGTGGAGAAGGACACAAGGTGGTAGAAGAGGAGACACGGGGACAGTGCAGGGATTCCCTGTATTAGCATATAAGACAGACACAGCAACTTTTTCTCTCCAGTTTTGGGGGAGAAAAAGTGCGTCTTAAGGCGCGTACACACGCTGGACTTCTTCAAACTACGGTCGTCAGACCCACCTGTGGGGCAGTCGTTCTGATGACAGTTGCACGTGAGTACAGGCTGTTGTCAGACTGATAGTTTGAAAAAGTCCAGCGTGTCTACGCGCCTTTTATATGTTGAAAAATTTGGTATTTGTACTTTGCTTACTACCAATGTGTTCCTACTATGTATTAACTCATTTGTTTTAAATCTTTAGTAACCTTCTACGATGTTGCTGTGGTTCTACAAGCTTTTATACTGACCACTGCGGTATTCTTTGGCCTTACTGCTTTCACATTCCAAACCAAGAAGGACTTCAGCAAGTATGGGGCTGGGTAGGTTGTCAGACTATCTCAGCAATACAACGTGTGGTTTTGTGTACTGATAATATGTAGTCAACCCAAAGCACGAAAAGCTGGTTTTGCAACGTTCATGCTGGGAAGCATTCGTTTACAGAACTACATGCTGTCAACCATTAAAACATATCTACTATTAACTATATAGATGATGGCTTCTGTAATTATAATGAGCATGTATTCATACTAAACATGCTAAATAAAGGTAAAATGGCAAGCATTGTGACCAAATAGTACTTTGCTTATGTGGCCCTCAAGGCTAGGGTTGGTTAGAACAATGCTACAATGTACAGTGATACTCAGTTTTGTAATAAAGGTATATTTTTATGCATTATGTAATTTTTTTTCTAGTACTGCAATGATAATAAAACCATATCTAAAAGGTAAATGGGGGAATAAAAGGTGTATAGAAAGCGTAATTTGTTGCCTTATATACAGAAGGTGTAGTTTCAAAAGTGGTGCTATAAGATGGAGCTAAATGGATTTTTTAAGTAAATCCCCTTCCCCTTTAAGGATTTTCTAGTGGTCTAGTGGTACCAGCCGCTTCCTCTTTTAGGGTCCCCTGGTAGTTTAGTAGCACCCCTCCCCTTTTAGGGTCCCCTGATAAATTGTGGATCGCCTTCCCCATTAAGCATTCCCTAGTAGTCTAGTTGTGCCACCTTCCCTTTTAGAGGACCCTTAGTGGCATAATACTGTCTCCCCCCCCCCCCCCCCCCCCTTTCCCTTCCAGAGATCAAAGCAGGAAACATTTGTGTAAGGATACATTTTCAAAATCTACTTTTTTTTTTTTCTTCTTGCTTTTTACAGGCTTTTTGCAGGCTTGTGGATCTTAATCCTTGCTGGATTTCTCAGGGTAAGTTGTTTTTGTTTTGTTTTTTGTTTTTGTTATCTTAATCTGGACGCAACAAATAACAAACTTTTTTATAGCAGAAATTTCACCTGTCCACGGTGAATTAAAGGACCACTGTCACGTAAATCTTAAAATGTAAAATATATGTAAACATCTAAAGATAAGTACGTTTCTTCCAGACTAAAATGAGCTGTAATTACTTTTCTCCTATGTTGCTGTCGCTTACAGTAAGTAGTAGAAATCTGACAGAACTGACAGGTTTTGGACTAGCCCATCTCCTCATGGGGGATTCTCCAGAGTTTTCTTTATTTTCAAAAGCACTTAGTGAATGGCAGTTGTGCTGTCCAAATGCTAAAAAAGTTTGCAGCGAGCACAGAAGCTGGTCAGAATCTTTGTATAAACCTTTTTTCAAGGAGTGTCTTTATAAAGAATAAAGGCCATGCTGAGAATTCCATATGAAGAGATAGACTAGCCCAAAACCTGTTGGTAATGTCAGATTTCTACCGCTTACTGTAAGTGACTGCAACATATGAGAAAAGTTATTTATGGCTCATTTTAATCTGGAAGAAACATGCTTTTTATTTGTATGTTTACATATATTTTAACAATGTGCCCGATCCAAACTCTGCGTTCTGCGGCACACGGATCGGTATACAATCTGTGTTTTTCTAAGTGGAAGTGGGTCCTATTTTTAACATGGGCTCTGCTTCCTGTGTTTTCGAGGAGCTTTAAAAATGTATCTCGCGGAACCGACCCTATCACTTGTCAAAGTTATTCAGCTTGCCAGTTTTTCCTGTTACTAACACAGCACACCTTTACCTGAACTGACCACTCACTTTCTACTTAATACATCACCCTCTTGGTGCCGTTTGTAATGAGATAATAATTTAAATCCATTTTCAGATAAAGTTAATAATAATATTGGTGTGTGAGATATGTGTATGTATACATATATTTCTGCACACACTACCTTGCTTTTAACAACAATATTGGCATGCAGGTATGACAAATTTTTCTAATCTTACTAACGGAATGACCAAAAGTTATGGTACTTTCCAGCGATATTGTTTATGAATTTACAGGAATTTATTTTCAGTTGGCCTCCACCTTTCCTATTAACTGCATACGAAGTCTTATTTTTTTAAACGTTTTTGAAATAAGAAAGGTATTCGTTATCTTAACGTCTTCCCCTCTGCGGGTTATTTTCCCCTTAAAAACCAGAGCCATTTTCACATTTCACGCTCTTCCCATTCATTCGGCTGTAACTTTTTTTTTTTTTTTTCGCTACTTTTCACACAACTTAGTAATTTTTTTTTGGGCCAAATTAGGTCTTTTGTGGGTGGTATTTATTTGTGTAATTAATTACATTGCATTTTAAAATTAAAAAAATACACAATTTCTCCATTTTCATCCGCTAACGTTTTAAAATAAACAATGCTACTGTAGATATAACACACATATTGTAATTGCCCATTTTGTCCTTGCTATCAACATTTAAATTATGTCCCTGGTACAATGTATGGTGACAGTATATTATTTAGAAATAAAGGTGTGTTTTTTTTCTCATTGTACTCTATCAATAATTACATGCCTAATTTGCAAAAATAACAGTAAAAGTATACTGTCATAGCATACAATTTCGCGCCGTATAAGACGCTCCGGAATATAAGACGCACCCAGGTTTAGAGGGCAAAAACCAGAGAAAAAATAAATATACTAAACCTGGTGCGTCCATATTCCAGGAGCGTCTTGTACATGTTATCCCTCAAATGGTGTCCTCATGTCTCCAACATTGTTTCCCATGTCTGCCCTGTGTCCTCCTGTGTCCGATTGTCTCCCCATGTGTCATCTGTGTCCCTCATACATGCCCCATGTGTCACCCGTGCCTGCCCTATGTGTCCCTCATGCAAGCTCTGTGTCCCCCATACCTGCCCCATGTGTCCTCTGTGGAAACCCTGCGTGCCCCATGTGTCCTCTGTGTGTCCCTCATGCCTGCCCGATGTGCCTGTGTCCCCTTGTGTCCTCTGTGTCACCTATGAATGCCTCGTGTCCCTCATGCCTGCCATATGCGCGTGTGTTTCCCCGTGTGCGTGTCAACTGTGGCTGCAAGTGACGTGTGCCTCTGCCCTCTCCAGATGCCTGTTAAGTGTTTGGCTGCGTGTCCCCCGCGAGTGTATACTATGCCCGCTCCCGCCGTGTGCCTCATCTCCCTCCCTCATGTGGTTGCTTGCCCCCCCGGGTGTTAATCTGCAACGGGCTTACCTCTCTGCCATGCCCGCGAGGATTGGAGACTTCCTTCACAGCCGCGCATCTCGCTCTAGTGATCGGCATGTGATAATGACGCAATCATCACATGCCGATCACTAGAGCGAGATGCGCGGCTGTGAAGGAAGTCTCCAATCCTCGCGGGCATGGCGGAGAGGTAAGCCCGCTGCAGATTAACACCCGGGGGGGCCAGCAACCACATGGGGGAGGGAGATAAGGCACACGGCAGGAGCGGGCATAGTATACACGCGGGGGACACGCAGCCAAACACTTAACAGGCATCGGGAGAGGGCAGAGGCACACGTCACTTGCAGCCACAGTTTACACGCACAGGCAGGGAATTCCCGACGTGGCGGTGGGTCGCGGTCCGTATCAGCGGGCGTTTATATGTCGGGGATTCCCTGCCTTTGCCGTATAAGACGCAGGGACTTTTTTCCCCTATTTTTTGGGGAGAAAAAGTGTGTCTTATACGGCAACAAATACGGTACATATTTACAATGCTGAGACCCCAAGGTAACAAGTTTATGTATTCTCTTTTAAATTCTGTTACTTTGTTTTCTTTTTACACATTTTTTTTTCTTTTGGTACAGAATACATGAAAATAACAATTTTATTGCTTTTGGTTCAGTTTGTCACTACTGTAGAAAGATTTCACAAAACATAGGCCTCAACACTAAAATACCCTAAAATCTATTCTACAACTTATCGCGGTTAAAATAATACCACATAGGTCTCAGTTGATAGCTAACTGGGCATTTAGCAAGCCATTCTCTCTGAAGTGTGCATGTGGCTTTCTACAGGTCAAATCTTTGGCAATTTTTTTTTTTTTTGGCAGTTAAAAGGTTAAAGCCTATCTCCAGGCAAGAACTAAAATCTTTCAGCAGATAGTATAATTATAGATAATTAATCATTTGAATGTGCTGTAGTTTGATAAGCCCCGTCTACACGGGGAGATGTTGTGGCGATCCGGCGGCTCGATTAGCTGCCGGATCGCCTCTTCCGCGTCACTGCTCGCCGCGCGTGCGCCGCATTCGATTTCCCCCGCTCGTCCCCGCCGATGCCGCTTATCTTCCGCTCGATTCCCTGCCATTGTCCCCTCGCGGGGAGCGAGCAGGGAATCGGCGGAAGCAAGATCCGTCCTGTCGGATCTTATCAATCGAGCCGCATCAGCGGCTCGATTGATAAGGAGCATCGCGGCCGCATCTACGCGTGTAGATGCGGCTTAATACAACAGTGAAAGATTTACAATCTATTCACCTTAGTACTTATCTGATCAGCAAGTGCTGTCACGGTGACTCAGGGCACAGACTGCAGGCCACCAGTCAGGCTAATTAGGAAAGGGGAGAGGGAGTAGCAATGAGAGGACAGAAACTATCACTGCTCTCCTTGCATAATGTGTACTGAAGGGAGTGCAGCCAGTAGATCAGGAAAGCACACCTTCTACATTCATATAAGCTTTCATAAGGGTTTAGGCCAGGCATGGGCAAACTTGGCCCTCCAGCTGTTGAGGAACTACAAGTCCCTTTTGTTTTCTTTTTTTTTTTTTTTTTTTATATTATGTAGCTAGCACTGCGGTGTCCCTCCCTGCCCTCCGATCGCTGCCGGCGCAAAGACCCGTCTGGAAATCCCGTTCTGAACGGGATTTCCTGGAGGGCTTCCCCCGTCGCCATGGCGCCTAACGTTGTGACGTCATCGACGTTGTGACGTCACAGGGAGTCCCGATCCACCCTTCAGCGCTGCCTGGCACTGATTGGCCAGGCAGCGCACGGGGTCTCGGGGGGGGGGGGGGCTGTATCGCAACAGATCGGTGGCGGCAGCGATCAGGTAGGACACACAGCAAGCAAAGTGCTTGCTGCGTGTTAAAAAAAAAAAATATTCAAATCGGCCCCGCGGTGCCTGATCGGTGACCTCCGGCGTCTCTGGACGAGCCTAGCTCGTCCAGGACGCCAGGGAGGTTAAACTGTAATTGATCATATATAAAAAGCCTGAATAAGCATTTTTAGTTACCGTATATACTCGCATACAAGCCGAATTTTTGACCCCCAAAATGGGGGTCAAAAGTTGGGGGGTCGGCTTGTATGCGAGTCTTCCCTGGTGGTCTAGTGGTGGGTGGGTGGGTGGGTGGTCCGCGCCCCGCTCCCCGCTCCCCCCCGGCCGCCGCTGCTAATACCTGTTTAGGCAGCGGCCGCTTCCTAATCCGCGTTCCTCTTCTTAAGTGTCTTCTCAGAGTATCACAGCAGCGCGCCCGGCGCTGCTGCTGTGACGATGCAGGGGGCAGGAAAGAGCGGTTCCCTTGGCAACGGCGATACAGATCGCCGCTATAGGGAGCCGCGCTCTTTCCTGCACTCTACATCGTCACAGCAGCAGCGCCGGGCGCGCTGCTGTGATACTCTGAGAAGAAACTTAAGAAGAGGAACGCGGATTAGGAAGCGGCCGCTTCCTAAACAGGTAATAGCAGCAGCGGGGGGCGGGGGGGCGGAGCACTACCTACCTATGCTGGGCACTAAACTGGGCACTATACTGGCTAAACTGGGCACTATACTGGCTAAACTGGGCACTATACTGGCTAAACTGGGCACTATACTAGCTAAACTGGGCACTATACTGGCTAAACTGGGCACTATACTGGCTAAACTGGGCACTATACTAGCTAAACTGGGCACTATACTGGCTAAACTGGGCACTTTACTAGCTAAACTGGGCACTATACTGGCTAAACTGGGCACTATACTAGCTAAACTGGGCACTATACTGGCTAAACTGGGCACTTTACTAGCTAAACTGGGCACTATACTGGCTAAACTGGGCACTTTACTAGCTAAACTGGGCACTATACTAGCTAAACTGGGCACTATACTGGCTAAACTGGGCACTATACTGGCTAAACTTGGCACTATACTAACTAAACTGGGCACTTTACTAGCCATACTGGGGCACTATACTAGCTAAACTGGGCACTATACTAGCTAAACTGAGGCACTACCTACCCATACTGGGCGCTATACTGGCTATACTGGGCACTATACTGGCAATACTGGGCACTTTACTAGCTATACTGGACACTACCTACCTATACTGGGCACTATACTAGCTATACTGGGACACACTGGGGGGCTGCACCAATCCAGCATTTCCTACCCCCGGCTTATATGGGGGTCAATCATTTTTCCCTGTTTTTTCAGGGAAAAGTTGGGGGGTCGGCTTATATGCGGGTCGGCTTATATGCGAGTATATACGGTAATTAAAAGCATAAAAGAATGTACTCTGCAAATTTCTGCTTTCATAAAGAGGTACATTATACTTTTGATATAAACTAATGGGTTTGATATAAACTAATTGTTTATATCAGTTTCTATATAAGACCCTTTGATATTACACATATATTTTTATTAGTGTACTTCCCAGTATATTGCCAAGATTATTTTCCTTTGTTATAATCTGCTTTAAAGCTCAACTAAGTCCAAAATTGACCAAGACAAAAATTTTAAAGTGGACCTGAACTCAGAACTCTGCTCTAAAAGATACACAGCATAATAACCTTTTAAACAAAAAAAAACATGCGTTTGTTACAGCTGATGCAAATCCCAAAAAATACATGTGCACAGTTTCTACTTCCTTATTCATGGAAGCAGACATATTGTTTACAGCCTATACTTTCAAATTGGCTTATCTGCCATCTCTGTCATAGGCAGTCATGTGACACGAGAGGATCAAATTGCAACTAGTGATTAGACACAAATTAGGGGGGATTAAACAGGCTAAACTCTCTAAATACATACAGGGTGCATTTCTCTCTGTTTTCCTTCTGTCGTGTGCAAGAGTTCAGGTCCACTTTAAAGCTGTTATGATTAGTGTTGCTGTTTTCATTCTGCAAAACCGATTTGAAACTCCTGAAGTCATCTGACGACTGCTCTTCAGCACTGAGCGAGCGGACCGGGTCCGGAGAAATTCCCTGTCTGTGTGACATGTTGTGATTCATGACGTGACTCCGCAGCTTCCTTCTTCCGGTTCAAATACTAGTTATGATGACTAGTGTAAATTGTGAGAGGGATGTGGAGACTGCCATATTTATTTCCTCTCAAATAATACCAGTTGCCTGTCAGTCCTGCTGATCTCTTTGGCTTCAGTATAGTCTGTATCACACACCTGAAACAAGCATGCAGCTAGGGCAGTGCACTTCTACTGATCAAGGGGTTATCCCCGAAACAGTGCTGTTGGAGATTATGGGTGCTGTTAGGATCACACTTTACCTTTTGGTTAATTAGCTTTTTCTCTGTTTTTGGACATTTACTACCCATTCCTTGCTGACCCGAATATTGAGGGACAACTGAAGGCGGCTTGTTTAGCCAATGCTAAACACTTTTTTCTGAACGTAAAAGGGCCACGGAATCGGTTACCGCCATTTCGATGTCACGTTCTGGGCTCCTGGGGAAACACGGAAATGCTGAACCACGCCAACACTGGATGCTACATGTAGCGTTAAAGACGAGACAACAGTATTTCCTGCAACATTTACACGAACAACGCAAAAAGCTTTAACCGTCACTTAAAAACTTCTTCCATTCATTGCAATAAAACTGCGATTAATCCCTTTCAAATTATGTTTGTGTCACCCATTGAAAACGCTGAATTTACAGTCCATCTGAACCAGCCCTTAGGACCTGAAAAACATTTAAAATCGCTAAGCTCAATCACAAATTCTATGTGTCTTTATCAAATTTCTACTTTTAGTGTGTTTGGGATTTTCATTTTTTGTACCCGAGTTTCCAATGTAAATTTGCTGAGGCCATCTTCCTTGAAGTAGGTATCGCAATTACATGGTGTTGTGATCGCAGTACCTTTAGCTTCCAGTACTGTGATTTTGCCAAAATCGGGTATACAAGTGCAACTGCAACAAAAATCATGCTGGCCGGCGATTGCATTTTAGGGCGGAAAAAAAAATCGCACTAGTGGAAAACCAACGCTGAAATTCACATGTTGATGGCAGTACAGTTGCGATCAGGAGAAGGCTGTGCTACGCTTTTTGAAGTCTCTCTGCTAAACTGTCAGACTTATTTAGATGCCATGAGTCAGACAGCTGACTAAAGAGGTGGTTTCAACGCACGGTGCCTACCATTGGGCACCGAAACCAGGTGCCCCATAGCAGCAATGTTATGCTGCGCAGGGTACCTAAGAGTGATTCTTAGCTCCGGTGATCGCTGGACCTCAAAATACACCTCCCTCCGAGTTGCAATGTCTGAGGGGGAATAGTATTTGTCATTCGCTCTCCCGGCGCCCAACTCACTGAAGGCGTACTAACACGTACGCCTAAAGAGTGATTTTGAAGGTTGTTAAACTTTTCCCCACAATCCTTCAGGGCAAAGGTGAGACGTAGCTCCTCCCAGGAACAGGAACAGACAGCACTTCCCCTATAAAAAAGTCACATGGTTAGTCCACCCTCAGTGCTGTTTGTTCCTGCGTCCAGGCAGGTCGGCATCTCCCCTTTGGGTGAAGCCTGTGTGCTGGGCTGCAGGTGGATCTCTCTGGGTGGCTGAGACTGTGGTACTGAGGCAGTCTGGCCATGCGCCCCAGGCTGGAGCTTTCCTGGGGTTTGCCTACCTTTCTCTCCCGCTTCCAGGGAGAGCAAGAGTGGAAGGCGTGGGTTCCCCTTGGCGGCCTTGCGGCGGAGTGAGCAGGACGGAGGTAAGCCGGCGGCCATGTGCAGCGTGGAGCGCATTGCGGCCATTAGGACGCTTGGCCGCGTCCGGATGCGTACTTTCCGGCGGGTATGCCGAAAGTAACAATTTGTAGTGCCGGCTCATTACTCTCTCTGCAGCTTCCGGGCCGCCACTCATCCATTCGCGGCAGGCCAGATATGTTTCAAGGGGAAGCTGCGCGGGCCTGTAGCACTGTTGCTCAGAGAGAGTATGTCCTGCGCTGGATGTGTCAGCTGGAAGCATGTCAGACGCTGAGAGGATTGAGAGCAACCAGGCCGCCCAAAAGGTGAGATAATGGTTTCTCTTTCTGGGCTGATTGTGCTATATGTGTGAGCAGAGTTACATGCCTTGTTGTGTTGTTGTTTATGCCAATACTAAGGCTTCTGCTAAATCTGCTGCTGCTGCAGATAAGCATAGGCATCCTCCTAGTGATAAAACATGCCCTTTGTGCAATTTTTATGTTGCCCTATGCAAAAACTCTGTCAGTTGTGCATACAGAGGCTTGTAGGGGAGGAGCCGGGTCACTCTGTTCAGGATACATTGAATCCTTTAGAGAGGTGATTAATGCTTCATTGGAATCAATTAAGTCCTCATTATTGAATGCTAATCCATCCACTTCTCAGGTTGCTGTATCTGGAGTATCTGTGACTGAAGTTGATAGTTTCAGACACTAGAGAAATAGAATCTGAATCTGTTTCAAAGTTTAAATTCTGTATTGAGGATGTGGTAGCTGTTTTGTTTATTCATAATCAATTATACAAAGCTGAAGGATCCACTTAATTAAAAGGTGGATGTTTATTTGAAAAGGTCTTGGGAGGCTAGTGCGGCTATGTTTAGGCCGGCTTTTACCTCTACATGTGTGGCCACAACTTTGGAGCTGTGGATTAATCAGCTCAAAGCTAACATACTGGCTGGTGCACCTGTTTTGCAATTGTTTAATTCTATTGCTATTTTCATTTAAACTGCTGCATATTTATCAGATGCTTCTGCTGAAGCAATTAGGTTTACTGCCAGGTCCATTGCTCTGTTTCTATTAGAGCCTTGTGGCTTAAAATATGGGATGGTAATATCTCATCCAAAAACAGGCTGTGTGGTGTCCCTTTTTCAGGTGAATTGTTGTTTGGTCCAGAACTGGATTCAGCTTTGGAAAAAACATTGAATAAAAATAAAAGTTTTGCTTAAGAAACAGAAGACTGGTAGCAATATTTTTCGTAAGCCAAGGAGTGATCAAAAGGATGCCTCTAAGGATCAAAGTAAAGGCAGGAGGTGGACTTTTGACAAGTCCAGGAAAGGGGGCTTTAAGTCTAAAGCTCTAGAGTCCCAGTCAGAATCCCAATGACTCGTGTCAGGCGGTGGGGGGAAGGCTAAGATACTTTCTCTTAGGTGGGCAAAAGTGTCAAAAAATCCATTTATTCGCCAGACAATAATGTTTGGTTTCCAAATAGTTTGCCCTTCCTCCACCATCAAGATTTGTGATCTCAAAGGCCCTAAGAGATCCCACTCTGGTTCCAGAGATTTTGAGCATATTGCAGAACATGCTAAGACAGAATTATTATTATTATTGATTTATAAAGCGCCAACATATTCCGTGGAGCTGTACAAGGTAATGGAATTCATCCTGTGCCTGATTCTGCACCTAACAAACCTGAGTCGGTTTATGAAAAATTTTCGGATGGAATCAGTAAGGGAGTTATTGTTTCCAGAGGCCTTTATGGCATCTCTGGATCTAAGAGATGCATATTGGCATATGCCGATTCACCAAAAATCACAAAAATTCTTAAGTTTTGCAGTGAGAATAAATGGGATGGTAGAACACTACCAGTTTGTTTGCCTCCTGTTTGGGATCACTTCTGCCCCAAGAATGTTCACAAAAATTCTGGGAGAAGCATTAATTCCGTTAAGGGAACAATCGATTTTAATCATTCCGTATTTAGACGACTTGCTTATTCTAGGAAGTTCAGCAAAACAGCTGAAAATCCATTTGAATCTGGTATCGGAACATCTCCGATCCCTAGGTTGGATCATCAACCTGGAGAAGTCCTCTCTAATTCCAAGTCAGAGAACTCAGTTTCTTGGCATGCTAGTGGATTCAGTAAAACAGATGATTTTCCTTCCTCCCAAGAAGATTCTGAAGATAAGTTTGGCAGTGAAATCATTACAAGGGGAAGACAAAGTTTCCCTAAGAACGATTTTGTCGGTGTTTGGGTTAATGTCATCCACGATGGTGGCAGTTCCCTGGGCATTAGTGCATATCAGGAAGATACAGAGGTTCCTCCTAGAAAATTGGGACGGTCGTCCACAAACATTAGATTTCAAAGTCAAAATCCCTCAAACTGTGTGTCTCTGCAACGGTGGTTGGAGGAATCCTACCTTATGAAGGGCAGGCCTTGGAAGGGGCCTGTAGACAACGTAATAACTACGGATACAAGCGCCTGGGGCTGAGGAGCTCATATAGCTCACAGAGCCTTTCAGGGGAAATGGACAAAATCAGTCTCAAAGGTTATCCAATTGAAAGGAATTAACAGTAGTAAGGCTGGCTTTATTTCAGGTGCAATCGATACTGTTGCAGTCCAATGTTCTGATCCAGTCGAACAACGTTACGGCAGTAGCGTTTATCAACAAACAGAGGCACGCGATTCCTGTTGTTGCAGGAGGAAGCGGAGGACATCTTGTCTTGGGCAGAAAAGAATGTGTCATCCTTGAGAGCTGTTCATCTCAAGGGAACACTCAATATACATGCAGACAAACTGAACAGAAGCAGGATTCTGTCATCAGAATGGTCTCTAAACAAGGAGGTGTTTTCGCAGACATCATAAAACGATGGGGAACACCGTCAATCGATCTGTTTGCAACAGAAGACAATACCCAGATTCAGACTTTTTTCTCTCTCAATCCAAGAGATCAAAGCAGGGGGGTGAATGCATTCATTCAAGAGTAGAACTTTCCACTTCTGTATGCATTTCCTCCTCTCAATTTGATTCCCGCGGTCATCAGCAAATGGAGAGGTTGTCAAAATTGGATGATTTTGATAGCACCTTGGTGACCGAGAAGGAGCTGGTTTTCAGCTCTCAGGTTAGCATCAGAAGACCCTTGGAGACTTCCTTGCAGGCCGGATCTACTGCTACAAGGGAACCTGTGGCATCCGCATCCAGGAAAATTGAATCTGTTAGTCTGGATCTTAAATTAGCCTTACTCAAAAAGTTGGGAGTATCTGAGAAGGCAGCCTCTACATTTGTTACTAGCTGTAAGGAAGTTACTAGGAAGATCTATCTGAAATACTGGAAGACTTTCCATCTTTGGTTATCTGGCTCTAAGTTTGATAGCTTGTCAGTCCCAGCAGTCCTGGTTTCTCCAGGACGGTTGGGATAAAAATATTTGTGAGTACGCTTAAGGTGCAGATTGCTACCTTATCTGCTTTTTCAGGTATCCCCTTGTCTTCCTCTCCAATACTGAGATTTCGGAAGGCTCTATCTAGGAAACTGCCAGTTTACAAGCCATACGTTTCTCCTTGGGATTTATCGTTAGTATTAGAGGGGCTGTCCAAAGGTCCTTTTGAGCCGCTAGGGGACAGTTCTTTTAAATTTCTTACATTAAAGACGGTATTTTTAGTAGCCATCACTACAGCCAGAAGGGTTAGTGAGCTACAGGCCTTGTCTATGAAAAGTCCTTATTTTCAGGATAGGTTAGTATTACAGACGGATCCAAAGTTTTGTCCAAAAGTTATGTCTAGGTTTCACAGGTCGCAGGATATTATTTTGCCTACCCTCTGTGAATCCAAGTTGTGGAAAAGAGAGGATTTTTCACTCATTAGATGTAAGAAGATGTGTTCTGGAATACTTGAACAGAGCTGCAGATGTCTGGAAGACCGATTCCTTATCTGTTTTATTTCAGGGAAAACTGTAGGTCAGATAGCTTCTAAATATACTATAGCTAATTGGATTAGGTTAGCTATTATAGAAGCTTTCAGAGTTATGGGAAGTGAGGCTCCGGCTTCATTTAAAGCTCACTTTTCTAGAGCTATGGCAGCTTCTTGGGCTAATAATGAAGGGGCTTCGCCTGAGCAAATATGTAAGGCAGCAACGTGGCCAAGCTTTTCTACGTTCATCTGTCATTACCGAATTGATGCAATGTCTGCACACGACCAAGCGTTTGGTAGAAACGTTCTCCAAGCATTGGTCCCACCCTGAGGTTGTATTACTTGTTAATCGTCTCACCTTTGCCCTGAAGGATTGTGGGGAAAAAGCAGAGTTAGTACCTGCTAACGATGTTTTCAACAATCCTTCAGGGCAACGATCCCACCCGGGTGTTAATTGTCTGTGTCTGATAGTTGCACGGTTATGGGTAGTGGAATGTTAACCTGTCGGGTACTTGGCTAAACGCACTGAGGGTGGACTAACCATGTGACTTTTTTATAGGGGAAGTGCTGTCTGTTCCTGTTCCTGGGAGGAGCTACGTCTCACCTTTGCCCTGAAGGATTGTTGAAAACATCGTTAGCAGGTACTAACTCTGCTTTTTTACATTTACAGTTACAGATGTTACTGTTATCCAGTGCCCAGGGCCGGGCCGAGGCATAGGCTGGAGAGGCTCCAGCCTCAGGGCGCAGTGTAGGAGGGGGCGCAGAATTCATTCAGCTGTCATTCCTAATTGTGTTTGAAGCAGAAAGAAATAAGAAAAGGGGATACATAGCAGTGACTGCAAGCCAGATAACTAGATATTAAGGTGTTGGGGAGGTTGTGGGCCCTGTGGCACCTCTTAGTCTAATAGCAATCAGTGTGTGATGGCTGGGGTGGCAGGGATGGAGGGGCGCACTTTGGTGTCTCAGCCTTGGGTGCTGGAGGACCTTGTCCCGGCTCTGCCAGTGCCTAATCCAATAGCTCTTCACAGAGTTCTCCTGTAAAGGCCCACTAAGCCCAAATTTCCCTCCAGTAACCTTGTATACTAAAGCAGGTGTTAACTAGTAAAGATCATTCTTACTGCTATAGAATATCATAATGCAGAGCTGTCGAGCGTTTAGCTGGGCTTTAATTAAACAAACCTAATCCAATTGTTATTTTCTACTGCTTCATCATAGGCTTGTAAAAATCTGGTAGGTGTACTTAATGCTGATCTGCAGAGCTGAAATATACTGTACGTGAAATGACTTGCAGTGCATGCCTGCTAGACTGGTTATATGGGTCTACATTTCTTATGCAGAGAGCACAACCAGCAACCATATTTTTCCTGTGGGCACTCCAGTAAACCTAGACAGAGTAGGATGTGCTGACTGCTCTCTGCAGACCAGTGGCTCAGTGATGAATCATAACTCCTAACTCTGATCTCTCATCCTGTAAAGAAGCTCAGTCTGTAGGCTTCTTTACATTATATTATTGGAGAATGAATTAGAATTGTGTTTTAACATTTTATTTTAATGTCTTTAGTACTAAAATCGCATTTAAAAACAAAAACTAATGGAAGCCCCAGCATGATGTCATCGCTTGAACTTCAGGGGGCTGCTTAAAGTATAAAGAAGGATGTGGGGGCGGAAGGGCCTTTCTTATTTTTAAAGGGAGACAAATTAGTGTAGAGGCTTTAAAGGAAACCTGATATGATTAATAAGAAAAAAAAAAGTTATACATACCTGGGGCTTTCTCCAGCCCCCTTCAGGCCAATTGCAACCTTGCTGTCTTCCAAGGCTGCCTCGATCCTCTTCTAGGTGGTCCAGTAAGTCCACCAGTTGCCGTGTAGTGTGCATGCCAAGCCACAGTACTACTGATGCACAGAACACTCCTGGTGTGCAGCCGGACTGTGCATGCGCCCACTCACCCCAACTGGTGCATTTACGAGGCAGCCCCAGAGGACGGCGAGGAAGCAATCGGCTTGAAGGGGGCTGGAGGAAGCACCAGGTATTTATAACTTTTTTTTTTTAAATAATTATTATTCATCTCCGGTACATTTTTTTTTTTAAGTGTATACAGCTGGTATTTCTATGTTTGCTTTTTGTTCAGCTTTAAAACTACTTCCCTGGTTTTTAAACATGTAACTATTTATTGTTTGAACATGTTATGTGAATTTTAATTCTATTGTTATTCTAACATGCACTGTGTATATGTTTTTTTGGCAGCTCTTCTTTTATAGTGAAACTCTAGAGCTACTTCTAGCTGCTGGCGGAGCATTGCTGTTCTGTGGATTCATCATCTATGACACACATTTGCTTATGCACAAACTGTCGCCAGAGGAGCACATCCTTGCTTCAATCAACCTTTACCTCGACATTATCAATCTCTTCCTCCACCTTCTACGCTTACTAGAAGCCATCAACCGCAAATAAATTTCTGTATTCTGAGTCTTAAAACTCCACCAGAGTTTCGCCAATTGTCATTCAGACTAGTATTTTTTACTGTTTTGGGCAGTAATTGTATGAGTAAACCAAGCACCACTCACATTCATAAAGAGGCTCTGTAGTGGCATATAGTAGAATGCAGTCAGTTATTTAGGATACCCATATTAAGTTAAATATCCTGGTATCAGCACCAGAAACACTTCCTTATATCTATGAATTGCTGTATAATGAATGCAGCTCTGCCCTTCCAGTGATAAGACTAGGCTCATCAGTTATGTGGACCCCCCCCCCCCCCCCCCCAATCCTGGCTTCAGAGCTATCGGTAAACAAATATTCCGTAGCGCTGCACCTTACTAGCAGCAAAGATTTCGCCACCCACCTGTTATACATTTCAGAATGTAAATCTGGGTAAGGAAAGCTTTTACAATGGGCAAACACTAAGTATTTATACATTCTCATTGTAAAAAACGGTATTCATTGCATTCATTTTCACTACAGTTCCTCTTTAAAAAAAGTGCTTACAGTCTAGATAAAAACTCATTCCTATCACTTAGCACTTTGTCAGTCAGGGCTGTATTGCAACCCAAGTGTTTTAATGTGAAGAATATTATTGTTTTATAACAATTTTCTAATGTTTGAAAATAGTAATATATTTGAGCATTTGTGCGATATAACTACTGTGCGTTAAAAGAGTAATAATTTCCCAAAGTATTTCATTTCTCTATTAAAGTGTAAGCCTGTCCACTAACTACATGATGTATGAATGGTAACGGAATCGGTTCTATGCTGCAATGGCCAGCTCTGTGGGTTACAGTATACATGAGGTACAACATTAAAGTAGAACTCTAGCCAGAATATGTACACAAATGCTATAGAACAGTGAGGATACACACAACGATGCATCTTCCCTATGGAGGCTTCAGACACCACAGCTTCCGGTATGTCACCAGAACACCCAGCATGCCTCATAGAGGCACCACAGCACCCAGCATGGCACCACGCAGCTCCCAGCAAGCCCCATAGAGGTACCACAGCACCCAGCATGACCCCATACAGGAAACAAAGCACCCAGCATGCCCTCATAGAGGCACCCTGAATGCTAACCCCCCCCCCCCAGTGATGCACCATAGCTCCCAGCATGCCCCCACTGAGGCACCAGAGCTCAACAGGATATCGCCATAGAGGCACTGCAGCTCCCAGCATACCCCCATAGAGCTGTGGTTCTTCTATGGGGGCATGCTTGGGGAATTCTAACTTGAGCTAATAGTTTTCCAACCACAGACTGGTTTTTACCCCAATTAAATTCCCATGATATAGATTTCCCCTCACTTCCTTTTCTAGGTGACTATTGTTAACAGGTAATTTAAAATTAATTATGTCTATCTCTGGAAAGGCAATCTGTGTAGTATTTGCAGTGTAAGGTAGAGCTGCCCATTAAGACTACATTGAGCACCATTGTGTGTAAAACAAGACCACGCAGCTGGCTGTACCTGCATCACACTGGGGACAGTGACATGGGCAAGAGTGTTGTCATTAGAATTGCAGAGATGCTGACTAAAAGAATCCGCAGACACCAACATGAAGAAGGATATCCCTCGTCGTTATAAACTAAATACAAGGCATGTATTAGTCAGTTGCTAGAGAGTTACACTTCTGTTATTAATGAGATGGATTATCCTAACTACAGTAAGTCGTGATGGATGAGGTGAACCAAATTGCCACCAATCAGAACACACATAGAAAAGGTTACTAAATTAAAACTGAAGCCTGTAAAAAAAATTCTGATAAGATGATTTAAAAATGTAATAAATGTTTTTTTTCCCTGAAAACTGTGTTGACTGGTATCCTATGTGATAATCTGTTTAATGCTGAATACACACTGTGCGTTCCCGCCCTCTATTTCCTGCTCGATTCCCGTCGATTCGTTTGTTTCTAACATGTCCGAATTGCATTTCGATGGATCGTTAGGTCGATTCGCATGCAAAGTATGCCAAATCGACCTAACGATCCATCGCAATGCAAATTGGACATGTTGGAAATAAACGAATCGACGGAAATCGAGCAGGGAATCGAGTGCGGGAACGCACCGTGTGTATCCAGCATAAGTCAACAGTAGGGGCTTTAGCAGACGCCTATGTTAACAGTGGGGCTTTGCAGAAAACAATATAATTTGTATTGCTGACGCGATGGAATTATACTGTAATGGTATGTTTACATTGGTGTGTTAGCACTGCTTTTGAATTTTTTATTTTTTTTTAAGTAAATTTTTTTTATTAGAAAATTTTTCACATATACAGAAGATAAACCACAAACAGTATGGAGAAGGGCACAATCTTCCCAATACAGGCATGGATAAGAGTTTGATAACAGCAAACATTGTAATACATTCAGTTACATTGTCTGTAGGAGATGATATATTGTGATCAAAGTGGCATTTAAGTTCCTCGAAGGGCAATATAGCATGGTTGCCTTGTATATGTGACAGGTTTTTAATACCATATTTTGCCCATATTATTGGGTCGAGAATGGTAAGAAAATGGGGTAGGTGAGGATTACCCCACAATGGAGTATATGGTGATAATGTATGTTCTGTTTGTAATGGAGCTCTGGCCGTCCTCCATGCTTTCCACGTCGTCATGGCTGTTGTAGCATCTGGGTTAGATTTGGGACCTCTATAGGGAAAGTTAGTGAGCTGCTCGTAGGAGCCCAGTATTGCTGCCTCCACATTTACCGCTGGATTATGGTGATCTTGCGAGAACCACCAACGTGTAGTGACCAGGACCGAAGCCCAGTAGTATTTCTGTAAATTAGGCATCGCCAGACCACCTCTGTTTTTTGGGAGTTGAAGCGTCTCTAATGAAATCCTATGTTGTTTCCCTGCCCAAACAAATTTGAGCATGATGGAGTCAAGTTTATGAAAGAAAGTCTTGGGAAGCCAGACTGGGCACTGTCTGAAGAAGTATGTAAACTTAGGTAGAAATATCATTTTTAGGAGGTTGATTCTTCCTATTAGTGTGAGTGGTAACTTATTCCATGTTTTGCATTTGTCCTCAAGATTACAGATTAAAGGGTCGATCTTTAGGTTTTTATATGAGTTAAGGTTTTTTATTTGAATCCCTAGATACTTGAATTGGGATACTATCTGTAGCTGCATATTGGAGATTACAGTAAATTGGGGGTTGTCATCCAGTAAAAATAGAAGAGATTTGGCCCAATTTATTTTGATGCCGGAATGAGAGCTAAATAATGTAAAGAGCCGAAGGGCCTCTTGCAATGATTGTGTCGGGTCATTGAGGTAAAGTAGTATGTCATCGGCATATAAGGAGATTTTCTCCTCTAAATTCCCTATTTTTAATCCTTGTATAGCTTGGGATTCCCTAATGTAAGCTGCAATTGGTTCCATTGCCAGGGCGAATAATGATGGGGACAGGGGGCAGCCCTGTCTGGTTCCTCTCCCTAATGTAAAAGAGCGCGAGATAACGTTACCTGTTTTAACACGGGCACTAGGATTAGCATACAAGAGGCGAATCCAGGTTAAAAAGTTTTTACCAAAGCCGAATTTTTTTAGGACAGTCAACAAATATCCCCACTCCACAGAATCAAATGCTTTCTCAGCACCTAATGAAGCAATTGCTCTTTGGCCTGTATTAGAATGTGACTGCTTTTGAATTTAATGGCACAATTTGATGCATACAGTGGACTACCACATAGGGTGCACATTAACAGTTACGGAGAAGTATTGTCTGTACCACAACCCTGCCCCCGCTGTAAAAGCAGCTTAAAGTATACCTACTATGCAGCCTTCAAAATGTGTCCGTAATGGTGATTGGGGGAAAGAAAAATTGGAAGCGGTGACCTCACTCAGATCCAGCAGACTTCCCAGCATGGAAGTCCAACTATAGTTACTGTATCCACTCCCCATCTAACTATTAACACTGATGCAGCAGAGTCAGAAAGGGGGCACAACTTCAACTGCTGCATTTGACAGCAGGACATGACAAGACTCTGCAATCTAATTTCTAACAAACAATGCAAATGCAATCTTGGTTTCTAAAAGAACAAGTACAAAGCCATAGAATTCTTCTGTGAGGAGTGCACTGCCTAGAGAATGGGATACATTTTTGGTCACCACTTTCTCTAAGAGTGACATTGACATTTTATAACTGGTAAAAAAAAATGGGCAACCAAATTAATCAAAAGGATGTAACATCTCGGCAATAAAGGTTAGACTAAGGCCATGTTCACCGTGAGATTGTTGCGTGCCCTGTAACAGCAGGGATGCAACACAACGGATCAGAAAACCCATGCCGCATGTTCCCTGTGTGTTGCATCGGATACAGTGAAGAATACAGTTCAATAAAACGTATGATTCACTGTAACCCTTAAAGGGACTCCGAGCTCTGAAAAAAAAGGAAAGTTGTACTCACCAGGGGCTTTTTCCAGCCCAGTGCTGGTCGGGAGGTCCCACGCCGGCGTCCTGGCTCCTCTCCTTCTCCCCGCTCCGGAATGCTGGCAGGACGCAGCCCGGGCGACACTCTCCCGAGTGTCGGGCTGCTTCTTCCGCATATGACGGATTACGTCACACGCCGGCCGCCTCGCGTCATCACGGCGGCCGGCGTGAAAGTACTGCGCATGCGCGAACAAAGCGCGCATGCGCAGTACTTTCACGCCGGCCGCCGTGATGACGCGAGGCGGCCGGCGTGTGACGTAATCCGCGTCATATGCGGAAGAAGCAGCCCGACACTCGGGAGAGTGTCGCCCGGGCTTCGGCCTGCCAGCCATTCCGGAGCGGGGAGAAGGAGAGGAGCCAGGACGCCGGCGTGGGACCTCCCGACCAGCACTGGGCTGGAAAAAGCCCCTGGTGAGTACAACTTTCCTTTTTTTTCAGAGCTCGGAGTCCCTTTAAAGAGACTGAAGCGAGTGTAAATTCACTTTTTTAACTTGTAGCCATGTTAAGCGCTATAAGCCCTGCTAAACCGCCGATATCCTGCGGCAAAACGAGGGGTTTATACCCCCCAAATCCCCTCTGCAAAATTCATGACTTTCTTGGTTGTGGATTTTGCTGCTCATGGAGGCAGAGCTTTCAGCTGCAGCTCTGCCTCCATGCATGTCAATCGTTGCGCGGATCTCCCCCGCCCCTCTCTGTGAAGGAAGGGAGAGCGCTCCCCGTGCACAGCGGAGGGGATTTGGGGGGTATAAACCCATCGTTATGCCGCGGGATAGCCGCGGTTTAGCAGGGCTTATAGTGCTTAACATGGCTACAAGTTAAAAAAGTGAATTTAGACTCACTTCAGAGTCTCTTTAAAGAGAACCTGAGGTGGATTTGAAAAATCCTATCAGGACACAGGCAAGTGCTGTATACAGTGAGCAGCCTCTGTGTCCTTACAGACTGTCTCCAGGCTCCCCCTGGGCTCTGCTGTCCCCCATAAAAAAAACTGCCAGGCTAGTAAGCTTCCTCCAATCGGCTTACAGAGGCGGGGAGGGAAGGGACACAGGTGGGGAGCCGCACTATACAGGAGGCGGGGGAGTGGCAGTGACTGACAGCCTTAGGAAAACAGACGGCTAGCGACAATCTGCGCAGCACTAGCCTTGTGTTTTTGTTTTGTTTTTTTATGGGGGACAGCAGAGCTCAGGGAGAGCCTGGAGACAGTCTGTAAGGACACAGAGGCTGCTTATTGTATACAGCACTTGCCTCTGTGTCCTAATAGGATTTTTCAAACCCACCTTGGGATATCTTTAACGTGCGCATTTTGCGGTACCATACTACAGACAGTGCGTTACATTCCCCCCATCCCATTATACCACAACGCTTCTGCCACACTGTGAACATTGCATAGATGAAGCATTGCAGAGCAGTAAGCTGCGCAAGAAGCTGCTGTTACACTGCACAGCACCACTGTAAGTGTGCTTATTTAGCTTTCAAAAGAGATGACCTAGAAGTTATTTACTTAACCTGTATAAATACATTCAAGGGTAATTGTTATCAAGAAGAATAAAAGCATTTTCTCCTTAAAGAAAACTTGAACTGAAAATTAAAAGTCAAAATAGGCATACACAAGTCATACTTACCTTCCATGTAGTCTACTCCTCAGTGTCTTTCTCCTGTCCCGCGTCCTGTTTGTTCACTGTGATCAAGGGAATTTTCCGTCCTCCATTTTGAAAATGGCCATTACCCATAACAGCTTTCTGGTCAGCACACTGTTAAACTGTAACATTATCCACTAGAGCAATAGGGAACATGGACATTACCTGCTGCTACATCAGCTTTCCTCTCAGCTATAACTGACAGCAACTGATATATTTCAGATCTGACAAAATGTTGTCAGAACTGGAAGGGATCATTGTCAGAAGAAAATGGTGAGCTTCTGAGAGGAACTGATGGCAAGGTAACTATGTAATGTTCATTTGAAGTTACCGCATGTGTTTATTTTAAATATTTTTACTCAGTACAGGTTCTCTTTAAGGGCATGTTTCCACTAGTGTGGAAATCGGGCCGAATCCGCAGAGTTTCCCTGCAGGCAAATTGTGCAGGGAAAATCTGCCATAGGGGATAATGCAGCGGCCGTCCGAATCACTTTCCATATTGATTCGGATGACATTGCAGCATTTTTCTGCACGAGTGGCAGCCGGGATTCGGCTGTGTACTCGCACACCCGGAAACGCCGCCACGCAACTCGTAGGACATGCGGCAACTAGTGGAAACGAGCCCTTAAAGTGAATGGTAGCTGCTTTTAAAAAAAAAAAAAATTAACCAGATACGCACCTAAGGAGAGGAAAGGCTCTAGGTATTAGGCCTGGTGCACACCAAAAAACGCTAGCAGATCCGCAAAATGCTAGCAGATTTTGAAACAGTTTTTCTTCTTTTTCTGTAGCGTTTCAGCTAGCATTTTGCGGTTTTGTGAAGCGTTTTTGGTGTAGTAGATTTCATGTATTGTTACAGTAAAGCTGTTACTGAACAGCTACTGTAACAAAAAACTGTGCCGTTTTTCAGAGCGGTTTGCGTTTTTCCTATACTTAGCATTGAGGCAGAAACGCTTTCGCAATCCAAAATCTGCAGCAGCCCGGGAGTATGCGTTTCTGCAAAACGCCTCCCGCTCTGGTGTGCACCAGCCCATTGAAATACATTACCCTAGCGGATCCCCACCCGCAAGCGGATCGCAAACCGCAGCAGAACCGCTCTGGTGTGCACTAGGCCTTATAGAGCTTTCTCGCTCTTCTCAAGGATCCCTCGTTCCAGCACTGGCTACCCCGGTACCAGTATTCGACCAAATTTGTTAAATGCTGCTTTCCACCGCCAAAGGAAGACCAATTGCTCTTGAAGACAGGCGGCTCCATACTGCACCAGTACAGAGCTGCCCATCTTCTGGAGCACTCATCTCCCGAAGCCTCCTCCAGCAGGGGATTCTGACTTAGGGAGCCAGCCATGCAACAAGGGCACCGTGAGAGGAGCGGTAAAGCCTCCCCTCTCCTTAGGTGAGTATCTGGCTCTTTTTTTTTTTTTTTTTAATTCCCATTAGCTTTAACCACTTAAAGAGACACTGAAGCGAGACTAAATCTCGCTTCAGGTCTTATATATAGACGCGCATCGCCGCCTCTCCCCCGCCCCTCTCAGTGAAGGAAGACTGAGAGGGGCGGGGGAGAGGCGGAGGTACGCGTCTGACAGACGCGCATGGGGCAGGGCTGCGGCGGTTAGCCCTGCCCCAACCAGGAAGCGCTCCCCCGCTGCTCGGAGGGGGTTTGGGGGGACAGGGACCCCCGTTAAGCCGCGCTATAGCGGCGTTTTAGCAGGGGCACGCATGCCCCTGCTAGCTATGAGGTCTGAAGCGAGATCTATTCTCGCTTCAGACTCTCTTTAAGCTCTCAGTCGATTTCACTTTATGCATCCGAGCAATGTTCACCTCCCATTCATTAGCCTATAACTTTATCACTACTTATCACAATGAACTGATCTATATCTTGTTTTTTCCTCCACCAATTAGGCTAATGAAAAAAATCATTATTTGTCAGTTTTCGGCCATTATAGTTTTAAAATAATACATGCCTCCATAATTAAAACCCACGTATTGTATTTGCCCATTTGTCACGGTTATTTCACCGTTTAAATTAAGTCACTATCGCAATGTATCGCTACAATATTTTATTTGGAAATAAAAGAGCATTTTTTCCGTTTTGCATCCATCACTATTTACAAGCTTATAAAAAAAAAATAGAGAGAAATATTTCATCTTTACATAGATATTTAAAAAGTTTAGACCCTTAGGTAAATATTTGTGTTTTTTTTTTTATAGTAATGTTTTTTTTTTTTATTAAACATTTTATGTGAGCATTTTTGGAAGGGTGGGATATAAATAGTGTTTTATTTGGGGAAATATTTGTGTATTGTAATGTTTTTTTACTTTTACTTGTAGTTTTACTTTTGGGCCACAAGATGGCAATCTTGATTTTGTTTACATGACGTCACTCTAAGCGTACAATGTACGCTTAGAGGGACATAGCTTCAGAAAAAGCGTAGCTTCCGAGAGAAGTTGTCACTTTTTCAGCGGGGGAGAGGAATCAGTGATTGGGCACCATAGCCCGATACATTGATTCCTGGGCTACCGCATCGGCCGCGGGAGCGCGCATGTCCTCCTTGACGTTTTATACGTCAAGGACAAAGTGGTTAAGGAAAGGCTGGATTAACACTTTTTTTTTTTTGCGCGATGCCATGCTTTTACTGCATCCCACCGCAACAAAAAAAAATGACAAACATATGACCCTGCGGCAGAGTGCACTGACTGTCATATGCATAGCACCACCCCTCGCTCAGTGCTGTACTCTATGCTAGACAGGAAGTATGGCACTGTCTGTGATACTCGTCTGTCCACACATGCGTGCTGTGTCACCTTACTGTGTCGCCCATAGACATTCCCCCAAGCAGTCTGCATTAAGTGTGGTGCTTGCTGTAACGCACTGCAGGCTGAGAGGCAATGCAAGTGTAAAAGGGGCCTAAAGTGAAAGCAATGTGCCCAGTTTAACTTATCTGGGACTTTTTCCAGTCACCTGTAGTCTTTCTGGTCCCTCACCATAGTTCCGCTCTGTTTAGCAACTGTCTTTTCCAAATCTCCTGGATTGCACGCCTATGGCTGGGGGCGTTCTGCACATGCACAGTTCATAAAAATTGCTACTGTGCATGCTCAAAATGCTCTCGGCTATGGGAGCATGATGAAGGAGGTGTGGGGCTTTGCATGGACTGTAAACCTAGCTTAGTCTGCCAACAGGGTGGGTTCTAGACTTTTTGCTGCCTGAGGCAAACTTGTGATTTGGAATGATCACACAGCACTCGACAATTACTCTGCTTCAATGCTGCTCTGCTTTAATGTTCTCACATGATATGCTGCAGCTTAACACAGTAGCACACTGGCTTGCTGTGAGTCTGTGACAAACATACTGCTCATCCTCAGCCAGTCAGCCATCCTCCATCCCCTATCCTCCTCAGTCAGGACAGCAGTGCCACCTCCTCCCTTCTGCTGTGCAAGTCAAATTAAACACTGCTGCTCTCTTGCCTTCCCCCTGCTCACTCACTGTCAGACTCCTCACACAGCACAACAAGCTGTTTTTCCCCAATGATGACCTCTTCACCTCGCTCTCCTCTCACTTCTCCTCCTACTCTGACTGCATGCTGTTAGTGTAAACACACAGTACAAACATGCTGCCTCTGCAATCTCTGTGCCTGATGCAAATGTTTCACCTTGCTTCATGAGAGATCCAGCCCTGTCTGCCAACTTTATGGGAGCACAGCTGCTGAATGGAATAGAGCACGACTGCAATGGTGGAGCAGTGCTTTTAAGCGCTGCTAGATTTGGGCGAAGCCAGCGCTGCCATAAACTATAATGGAAATCAGTCTATAGCGGCGCTCAGTGAGTAACGACGGAGCTGAAGTTGTTTAAAAAACACAATAATTCGGCCTCCAGCAATCGCTGCAAGTCAAATTATATCATTACTCCACTATCCATGGCGGCCTGGAGGGGGAATAGTAATTAACACGGCCAGGACTTGTGCAGAAGCAGGATCAGCCATGTACTGGCTATATCCTGCGCCCAAGTCTACGGTGCCGTTTTCATATGTATGCCTGCAATGGACCAGAAGGTCTACAGAGGTGCCTGTTGAAGCCCAAGGTAAGCTAAACTGGGCACATTGCTTTCATTTCCATCCAGCCTGAGACGTAACCTAAGTACACATATGTAATTGGTGCTTTTTGTTGATTGACAGTTCGGGTACCATGCTGTACAGACACATCGCAGGCCTTCAGACTAGCAATGCTTTCTGCTTTTTTTTGTCTGCATGGCTAAACCTTAAAGTGACCCAGAGATCACAAATTACAATGTTTTTTACTTACCTGGGGCTTCCTCCAGCCCCAAAAGCATGGATGCGTCCCTCGCTGTCCTCCTGTAGCCCTCCGTTCAGCAGTAATCAGCCCAGGTAACTGGCTCTGTCAGCTCCAGTCTGAGTCAGCCGGGGTCTTCTGCGCATGCGCGGACCTTCTGCGCTTGCCCAGAAGACCCCGGCGGAAGTCACTGAGACGAATACTGGAGCTGATTACTGCTAAACGGAGGACGGCGAGGGACGCATCCATGCTTATGGGGCTGGAGGAAACCCCGGGTAAGTACAAAAAAACTTTGTAATGCGTGATCTCTGGTACACGTCCCAGCAGGATTGATTGTTGGCCGCTGCACACAAAGAATGTTTCTCAGCTGAAATGAACCTTCCGTTTTCTTTGCTCTGGACTGAGGTGCAGTGAGACTCAAAAGGTTGATCTTTGAACATGTCTTTATGTACCCTAGAGAGCAATGCAACAATGAAAAGAGTGGCACTTTATATATTATGGCACTACTACTAGTATATTACTAATTGAATCGGTGGTGATGGTTTGATTGAACAGTCTAGCTTAGCATCAGCTTGTGTAGTCCCGGAAAGCTCTCACTAGATGGCACTAGGCTTTCCAATTGTCGCGTCAGCTCATGCAATCCACTAGCAACACACAGGCAGCGAGCCCGTCGCTGCGTCATGACGACAAGCACCGGAGCGCGCTGGCAATCGGAACGTGTTATTGGAGTGCACGATAGTACCAGCCCCGCCGCTGCCTGCAGTTTCACCGACGCCGTGACGTCACACGCGGTTTTATAGGTTTCACGTAGGAAAACACCGGTGTGGAGGGGTAATCGCTGCTGCATGGAGTGGTGATTGTGGAGAAGGTGAGAGAAGTGGGGGCATGCTGTGTGCGCCATGTGGTTCCGGGCAATTGCTGAAAGTGCCCTATAGCTATGTACAGTGGTATTATCCGCACATGGGAATGGCCTGCAGTCACCCGAGTAGTGTAGCCAAGTCATCCTGAAAGCAACGTGTCGCGCTGGGGATGGGAGGACCCCAGCTACATGTCATGCGATTGAGCTGTGCGCCTCACACGTGTCCTCCTATGTGGCCACCTACACCTTCATATCCAACAAGTGCCGCCTGGCAAGAGTAATATAGCACCGTCTGCTCACTAGCACTTCCCAACTACCAGATTACAGTCCACTGCAGCATATTGCATCATGGTGCCCATGTCCAGCAGCAGTTTAGCAAGTTATAGGGCGCTGCCTGTCCCCTATTCATTCCTTAGTCTTCTATTTACTTCCCCATCCCTGTTTATTGTGAGTGTGCATTAAATGAGAGTTTAATTAAACCGTAATAATCATTTGCTCCCTCAATCTTAGTCCTGTCCAAAGTTCTGGTTTATCATCTGTTTATTCTTGCAGGTCTCAAATACTTGGAAATCTTAATTTGTAATACAGTAGTATGGTTAGCTTGTGCATAAGTGCAGCAAATATTATGGTGTCCAGCAGATCCCCTGGAAGGGTTCAGCACTCCTCTGTTATCTCTGACCCCTACACAAACATACACACCAGGGGTTCCCAAACGTTTTGGATCGAGGGACGGGTCAACATACTTCAGACTGCTAAGGGGCGGAGTATACATAAAATGATGTCTTTATGGGCCAGACAGTAAAGCATAACCCGGGTGACAACCAGGAGACCAATTGGACAGCAGTGTCACCTGATGTGGAATTTGATTGGAAACCAGCAAATTACTGCTTTCTGTCTTCCATGTGGCTGGGTGGTGCCAGCACTGCTAATCTATATGTGGACCACCAATATTTTATTATTATTATTTATTGAAGATGTAGCTGACCGCATCTATAAGTAATACATTTTTTGTGTGGGGGGCCGATAAAAAAGCCTCAGGGGGCCACATTTGGCCCGCGGGCCTTAGTTTGAGGACCACTGATACACACAAATGTTTTACTTTTAAATACATGTACTGTATAATGTTCTGTTTAAAAGATCTTTTGAGAAGTAACACAAAGTAGATTGTTTCATGTAATTTTTAATGTGATCTGTGTTGTAGTTCAGAATTTTGTTGTATGAGTTGAGTTGATCAGAATTTGCCAGATGCTAGGTTACCTCTATGGCTGTAAGTTTTACAATTGTATTTTTTTTTTTCTGTATATAAATGAGCATTGTAACCATTTCTGTTAAAGAAGGGCCCTGATGGTATCAAAACACATGTATTTTTTGTACATTTGCTGTGTAATGTAAGGGCCCTTAGTGTGATTGCAAAATGCCATTCTGTTGTACTAAATAAGACGGAAATGCAATCACACGAAAAATTCAGTATGCAGTGCATTTGCCAATTTACCAGAATCGCATAGTGGGAGCACCACACCACCATTTACATTTTTAAACTGAATACTTGTGCTCTGAGAGCAATTTGAAAATTGTATCAATGCATGTTCAGTAGAAATGAGCCCTAGAGATTTGTTTTTGTCTGTTGTGGTTATGTAAAGAGGTTTCAGGGAGCATGATGATCTTGGGTACAGTAAGGGTTTTGGTTCTAGAAGCTGACACACTAGTATAAAACTCCTATACACATCGAATCAATAATGAAATACGTAACATTCAGTTTGGACCTACAAAGATCTATGAGGAATTATCCCTTTGTTTGCACACAGCAGCTGAACAGAACTCTTTGTACCCTCTGCTTCTCAAATGCACTACATAATGTACAGCATGTATACTCTGAGAGGTTTATTTAGAAATTAGCTTGGAGACAGGTTTCTTTCCCCCCCCTTCTTTTGTGCCTTAAAGGACAACTGAAGTCAGAGGGAAATGGAGGCTGCCATATTTATTTCCCTTTTAAACACTACCAGTTGCTTGACAGCCTTGCTGAACTATCCCTTTTGCTTCAGTTGTCCTTTTAAAGGAAACCTGATATAAGACTAACTGCATGATTTATACTTACCTGGGGCTTCCTCCAACACCATAAGGATTGTGGGCTCCATCGTTGTCTTCCCTGGTTGCTCCCTTTTCCCACTCTTAGCTCTGTTAATTTCTATACAGGAAGTACGTCACTGAGATGTAGTCGTTCCACACATGCCCACTGCAACGCCGCTTCCAACCTTTCTAAAAGGTTTTCATCGCCCATTGACTTAAATTACTTCTGCTTCTGTGGTAGTTTGGCGGTAAATTGCTGTTGACTTAGTCCCAGAACTACGGCAGATCAGGCATTTCCGGCACAATGCAGTAAGTGTGCTAGGTCCTATTGCCTTGCATTGTCTTCGAGTTACCCTGCAGTAAAACAAGTAACAAACACTTGCCATGCAAGAGTGAAAGGGGCCTTAAAGGGACACTGTAGGGGCGTCAGGGGAAAATAAGTTGAAGTTACCCGGGGCTTCTAATGGTCCCACACAGACATCCTGTGCCTGCGCAGCCACTCACCGATGCTCCAGCCCTGCCTTTGGTTCACTTCTGGAATTTCAGACTTTAAAGTCTGAAAACCACTGCGCCTGCGCTGCCGTGTCCTCACTCCCGCTGATGGCACCAGGAGCGTACTGCGCACACCCAGTATGGTCTGTGCCTGCGCCGTGCGCTCCTGGTGACATCAGAGGAAGCGAGGACACGGCAGCGCAGGCGCAGTGGTTTTTTTAGACTTTAAAGTCTGAAATTCCAGAAGTGTTTCCCGGAGGCCGGGCCAGGGCATCGGTGAGTGGCTGCGCGGGCACAGGATGCCTGCGGAGGACCATTAGAAGCCCCGGGTAACTTCAACTCATTTCCCCCCCCCCCTACAGTATCCCTTTAAATAGTATTAAAGAGTAACTGTCAGGCTGCAGAAGCTAATTTAAACCTCTATTCTCCTGTGTTAAACAGTTTAGAAGGAAGCTCAAAAGCCATTAGTGAAGATAAACATTTCAGTTACCTTTGATGTGTGCTTATCAGCAAGTCTGTTATAGACCCATAAAGACGCAAGCCGCAGCTAAACTGCAAAGCATTCTGGGGCACTCCCCTCGGCTGCTAATGAGACGTTACAGAAGCTTGTAATCAGTCTAGCTGTGTAGCACTGATAAATCTCGGGGCAGAGTACTCTGCAGGAGTCAGCTATTGTTCCTAGCCACATGGCTCATTAATATTCACTGCACACCGTGTTGTTCAAGAACGAGCTTATCTGTGATCAGGAATCAGGCAGGACATGAAGACACATTTGACAGAAAAACATGGAGCCTGCCATGAGCTGTCAGGAGCATCTATCTCTGCATATACTATATACAAATTCTGTGAAGTACAAACGTGGACAGTGAAATGCATATGTAATGTAAGTACAGGCAATCTTTAGCTACTGATATATGTGTTTATTTTCTCTGAGACCTTATACCTAACAGCTCCTCTTTAAAGAGGAACTGTAACGCCAAAACGGCCCCTGGGGGGTACTCACCTCGGGTGGGGGAAGCCTCAGGATCCTAATGAGGCTTCCCACGCCGTCCTGCGTCCCTCGGGGGTCTCGCTGTAGCCCTCCGTGCAGTCCGGGCAGCGGTGACGTCATTATTTACCTTCCTGGCTCCTGCGCAGGCGCTCTGATGCCTCTCGGCGCCGAAGTAGGCGGAAATACCCGATCGCCATCGGGTCTGCTCTACTGCGCAGGCGCAAGTTTCCGGCGCCTGCGCAGTAGAGCGGACCCGACGGAGATCGGGTATTTCCGTCTATTTCCGTGCAAAAAGTCGCCACAGCGCCCCCGCTGGAGCCAGCAAAGGTAAATATTGAAATGACAGTCGGCACAGTCGCCGGCTGTTCGGAGGGCTGCGGCGAGACCCCCGTGGGACAGAGGACGGTGTGGGAAGCCTCATTAGGATCCGGAGGCTTCCCCCACCCGAGGTGAGTACCCCCCAGGGGAGGTTTTTGTTGTTACAGAGTCTCTTTAAGTAAAAATTATTAGCTAGCATGGGGCTTCTTCCTGGTCCCTCGCCGTTATTCAGTGCATCTCTGTTCTTCTGATGTCCCTTTCCATAAGCTGGGTGAGAGTCTCCAGCCACCGCTCATGAACAGTGCCAGTTGTGTGCCTCCAAATTGCATATGCGCTGTAGCAAATTTTGACTTCTTTCACAGAACACCCCCAGCTGCGGGAGCACAATACAGGAGGCAATAGGGCAGGACCTCCGAGAGGGGAGGAGTAATCACCTGCCTGGAGGGATGACATCAGAACAGGTAACTTTAACCCTACAACAACAACCCCCCCCCCCCCATCCTCCACCATTAATACAGAGCCTTCCAAAGCAGACTCTGTCATTTTTACATGAGGTGCACTTTAAGTTCTGGGGAGTTTGCTGACCATGGACTGGAAATTTCAAGAGCCACTTAATCCTTTTGGCCTTATGGCACGGTGCTCGAACGATAGATAAATTCCGACATGTCCGATCTGATTTTCGATTGTTTTTCTGATTTTCTTATAGAAGTGAATGGAAATCGATCAGAAAAAGATCAAAAAATCGATTGGACAGTAAAGCTGTTGAAAAATCTTATCGTGTATTCCCAGCATTCGATAGAATTGTGAGTGAGCTTACTCCCTTGGATGAGAAGCAGCCCCACGGAAATGTCTCTGGATGCTTTACTGTTGGCAAGAGACAAGTCTGATTGTTGCGCTCACCTTTTCTTCTGTGGACAATCATTTTGCCAGATGCTCCAAACATTCAAAAAGAGGCTTCATGAGAGAAAATGTCTTCCCCAGACCTCTTTACCTTCTGCAAAACTTAGCAGTATGAGGCCAGGCCTAGACTTTGGAGAGCCATCTAGGAGTTGTCACATGACTGTATCATGAAAACTTGTAATAGGTATTTACCTTTTTTTTTTTTTTGTTTCTGGAGGTAGGAAGGTGGAATAGTATTCTGCTCCTACAGTGTGCTTGTGGATGGATCGCTCACACCTCAGTATTTTTATTGAAGGAAGTTCTCTTAGTTTCTGCATGAAAATGCTGTGAACATACTGAAAATTAGAGATCTTTTCAGATTGTTACTTCTAGAAAAGTGGAGAACAGAAGAGTGCTATAGTCAGAAGAATAGTAGCACTTCTGGGAGAAGGCTGTTCCCTGTTATAAAGAATCCCTGAAAAGTAATGACAAGGCTACCTTTTAGTGCTGTCATTTTCTGTTGTGAATCTTATTGGATCTCCCACAGTTTGCCTAGTCAGTCTTTGGGCACTGCTCATGGCTCGTTAGTGCAGTGCGATGTCCACAGATGATGTACCTAAACTTTCTAGTGCATAGACGTGTAGGCAGTGACGGTAATTATGGGGCTCCGAATGTACAAGACTAATCTATGCTGTTTAGCAGGCAACGTTTACCTTATCCATATTTCAGGTACACTTTAATTATAATTTTGATAGTTGTTGATTCGTATGGCAATTTTTTTTTTCTTAATGAAAGTTATTGAATCTGTTTGCATTAATGTGGATGCACATTCTGCTG
The DNA here is from genome assembly GCF_040937935.1 of Hyperolius riggenbachi. Classification (NCBI taxonomy): domain Eukaryota; kingdom Metazoa; phylum Chordata; class Amphibia; order Anura; family Hyperoliidae; genus Hyperolius; species Hyperolius riggenbachi. The sequence goes on from NC_090648.1 coordinate 317,679,601, forward strand.
TAGTGGTCAAACATAACTCATGTGGTTGCAAGCTGTAGAATGCATTCTTACGTTTCCAATTACTGACTTCAGATTTTTATATTGGTCTTCCTAAAAATACGGTAATTCTGAACCCCTTTTTTTCATGATTTTATTCACGCTTTCCTCACAATGAAAACAATGGAAAGCAGCATTGTTTACATTATTGGGGAAATCATTTAGGCTGTATCACAACTCATCAGGCTTACATGTATACAAAACCGTTGTTTATAATTTATAAATAAAAGTGGTTTTGATTGAAATGCCTATTTTACAGAATTTGCTGAGGACCTGTAGAACAGTGTGATTGTACACTTAATGTAACGGGAGTAATGCTGTGCAGGATGTTGTCGCCTGTCTTGATTATCTGTGGGATTTGCTGAGACAAGCAGCACCATTGTGTTTGCAAATACCGTGTTTGTCCTAACTTTGCTTTTTTCATTCTTTGGCAGATGTTGGTGGACTCTGCTGTGCCAGAAAGGGGCAAACCTAATGTGAGAAATAGGGAGCTCGAAGTATAGCAGCAGACATGGATGAACAAGCCCTACTTGGACTGAACCCAAATGCCAATGCTAACTTCAGAGAGAGAGTAAGTTTGTGTTTTTTTTTTTTTTTTGTCATTATGGTAATATAGGTAGAAAAAAACAACGTTTTGTAAAAAATGATACCTTTTTGTCATTATGGTAACAAATTGAACATACATGTCTGCATTTACTAATGCTGGATAGACAAGATGCAATTTTTGTATCCGATAGACTGGTCGCTCCATAATTCCCAGCATGTTTGATCGCCTTCTGATCGAGAAAGGGATAGATTTTGTGCAGTACTGATCTGAAGCAGATTCGATGTGCTGAAAATTGTCGAGCAGTCAATTTTTCTGATGCCTAAATTGCATTGTGCGTGATTAGCCTTAAAGGGAATGCCCGAGGTCTTGAAGAAAAAAAATTACTTACCCAGGACTTCCTCCAGCCCCTGGCAGCCGACATGTCTCACGCCGAAGCTTCGTTCTTATCTGATGGCCTGGGGTCCCCGCCGGTGCAGACGACAACCTTGTGCAGTCCTCTACTGTGCCTGTGCGAGCACTGCTGTCAATCAAGTCCACGTTGTCCAGAGTTTACTGCGCAGGCTCAGTATACTCCGAACAATGTGGATTGATTGACAGCGGTGCTCGCTCAGGTGCAGTAGAGGTCGTCCTCTACACCGGCGAGGACCCCGGGCCGGCGGCTGAGAGCGGAGCTGCGGTGTGGGATATGTGTGCTGCAAGGGGCTGGAGGAAGTAAGTAGATTCCTCCCGGGGGGGGGGTGTGAAATCAGGCAACTGGATATTCTGTAAGTACACTCATCTTATTATGTTTAAAGAATATTTGTAGTGAGCTTAGTATTAAGACAGCCATCTTTAGTCTTTTAAATTGCCTGCTGTTTAGCTGTAGTACTGATGGTATGCTTTCATTATTGTCTGCAGAAAATTAATGGGCACCATATCTGATCTGAGTACTTATTCTAGACCAGTTATTTAGTATATAATAGTCAGCCAGGCATACAAAGTTTTGGAAAAAGGAATAAACCTGTTTTGTTTAACATGCCTGACTCCCTTTAGGCCTGGGACTCACTAGAGCACTTTCAGCAGCGATTTATGCTTTCTAGGAATTGCCGGCAATTCAAAAAGTGTTTCTCTGCTCAAGGCCTAAACCCACTAATGTAGAATGAATGGCCATAATCCCGCAGGAGTGGCTGCAATTTGCTGGAACCGCGGTCACTCTGTATGCAGCATTTTCGGAATGATTTCATAACAGGAAGCAGGGCCCAAAATCGCTTTCCGTAATATCACTCCGGAAATGGCTCTGCTTTCAAGGGGGAAAATCTCTCTAAACCACACTAACGTTTGCAATCTCCAGTGTGTCTCAGGGCTCTCTTGTCTGTATGTAGTAGCCATGCTAGTCCTTTATTCCTGCAGCTGCTTGGCGCTGCAATAGCTTTTGATTTTACAGGCCTTTAATCGAGCGTACAGACAGTTATTTAGTAGTGCAGCGTATTGATGTTTTGCAGCCTTTTGTTACTGGATTTTGTTTAATTACTTTGCGCCTGCGTTGCCGTGTCCTCGCTCCCGCTGATGTCACCAGGAGCGTACTGCGCAGGCACAGACTATACTGGATTTATTAGTTGTTAATTTGCTTTGTACATGGAGTATTATTTTGTCAGTGATATTTAAACATTTTATGTTTTATTCCAGGCATTAGCTTATTTTGAGCAACTAAAAGTTTCACCTGATGCATGGCAGGTCTGTGCTGAAGCCTTGGCCAAACACATATATAGGTAAGGATTAATTGCATGGTGCAATTAGATAATTTATTACTAATGTCCCCTCGATGAAGGCATGGATATTGTACTGTGACTCAAATAAAATGATCTTTCAGCAGAATTGGCATTTTATAGGATTCCAGAGCATTGCTGTGGTTAAAAACTGAAGCTGTAATGGGTGGGGGGGGGTAATAATTAATCACTGCACCTCCCGTTCACCTCCATCCCCGCCGCTCTTCTCTGGTCAGTCCTATTCTCCTGGGTGACTTCAGGCACACTGGGCGCGGCCACAGGGGATCGGAACGGACATACTGCACAGCACAGTATGTCCAGGGTTGAGGTCACTGAGGAGAATGGGACTGGGCAGAGGTGAACGGGAGGTGCGGTGAGTATTTGATTATTGCCCACCACAGCTTTAATTTCTTTGAAGCGGATATGAGATGAAAAACTAACTAACAAGTAACTTGTCTATATATCTTATCTAAAGTTTAGATAGTTTACACAGCATATCTAGCTGCAAACAGCTTCAACAGAATGATTATTTCTTCCTGTGATACAATGACAGCGGCCATGTTCTGTTTGTAAATATTACACACAGGCAAGCTGATCTGCATCTCCAGCCCTCAGACTGTGAAAACCTAATTCCCCCTCCTTCCTCCTCCCCTCTGCTTCTGAAATCTCTGGCTAGTAACACCTCCTCCTGCCCAGACTGAGTTCCCATAAGCCCTTGCTACTGTCTGAAAATGCTAAGGCACTGTGAAAAGCTGTGGGCGAGGCTTGTTTAGTCTATAGGGAATTAGAGTATTAAAACAAAAAAGTATTTGGCTTGAGGATGCCCTATAAACTATATGAAAGGAACACCATTATGCAAGGAGAAAAAGTTTATCTCGGGTCCACTTAAATGAAAAAAAACTCTTCTTTGAGAGTATGTATTGACTTTTTAGGTTACAGCCATCTTTATGGTGCCAGAACTACCATCATGCTTCAAAGGTGAGGCTCCATGACGTGCAACAGGCCATAACCTGTTATTGGCTTAGACCTGATGCCTGAGCAGATAGTGCAAGTGCAGTATGTTAAAGCGTAAGTCCAGGCAGAAAGAATCCATGAAATTTTACATCTGTCAACATTAAGGGTCTGTTTTGTCTTATAAAGTACAATAATTTCATTAGATTGGACAAACTGCAAATTATTTGTACCTTCTTATATTTTAAGATTGAAGTTTAGCATTTCAAAAAACTATTCAGATTTGCCGTGAACTAGCCTTTCTCTAAAGTAATTCCCACTTTAATCGTCATCCATTTAGTAACCTGGTCCTGTATGAGCAGTCTTCTTCTCACAGCAGTACAGTGAAATGCATAGAATCTCATAGGCATTTTGTGCACTATTGATGCGGGCAGTGAACGTTGTAATTCTTTTTGTAACTTGCTTTGCATTATTACATTAAATGTGCAAATTAATGATACAATTTTAGCTATAGACCTTCCAATCTGATAGTGATGTAAAGGAAAAAAATCAACCAATCTGATCATTTCAGATGAAATCAATCTGAAAAATTGGTCAATGAAGCAATTGATAAATCAGTTTGTTGATTGGCACCGTTACCACTAACTGAGTTAACCACTTGCCGACCGCACACTCATACCGTGCGGCGGCAAAGTGGTAGCTGGAGGACCAGCGCCGCAGATCTGCGTCGCCAGGTGCCTCCCTAATTAATCAGGAAAGGCCGCTCGCGCGAGCGGCCGTTTCCTGTTAGATCACGGAGCGGGTCTCCGTCAATAGCCTGCGAGCCGCTGATCGCGGCTCGCAGACTAAATGTAAACGCAGGAGATGTATGTCTCCTTTGTTTACATTGAACGGCGCTGCTGCGCAGCAGCGCCGCAAGGCAGATCGGCGATCCCCGGCCAATCAGCGGCCGGGGATCGCCGCCATGTGACAGAGGACATCCTGTCACAGGCTGCACAGGACGGATAGTGTCCTGTGCAGCCCCGATGACCAGGGGGGACAGGTAGGAGAGGGAGGGGGGGAATTTCGCCGCGGAGAGGGGCTTTGAGGTGCCCCCCCCCCCGCAACATGCCTGCCGACCGGAGCGATCAGACCCCCCCTGCACATCATCCCCATAGGGGGGAAAAAAGGGAGGCGATCTGATCGCTCAGCGTGCACCCTGATCTGTGCTGGGGGCTGCAGAGCCCACCCAGCACAGATCACAACAAACAGCGCTGGTCCTTAAGGGGGGGGGGGGGTTAAAGGCTGGGTCCTCAAGTGGTTGATTGATCGGAAGGTCAATAACTTGCTAAATTGTATCGTTAAGGGGCACCTTAGATCCACACTATTTTTTTTTATTTTTTTATTTTTTATTTTTTTAGTATGTTTGATGTTCCTTTTAAAGCAAACATGAAGTAAAAATAAATGTATGAGATAATGTATATGTGTAGTGGGGATAATAAATAGAACAGAAGTAGCAAAGAAAAGCGTTTCATGATGTTTTCCAGTGCAGGAAGCGTTATCTAAGCAAAAGATCTTCTCTGATCTATTCAACCAACTTGGTCAAACTCAGTCCTGTTTTCTGAACAGCTAAAAGTGTACCTGTAGTGCAAAAGAATGCTCCTGTGGGGGTACTTGAGGGGGAAGCTTCTGTATCCTAAAGAAGATCCCCCCCCTTCCTCAGCAGAGGGGATCCAGCGCTGGGACCCGAAAATCCGCTTGTTGGAAACCTCGTGCAGGCACACTAGCGGCTCTCCGTTCAGGAAATAGCTGAGCCCAATGAGGTTTGCTCTGCTGTGCAGGTGCAAGCCGTCTGTGCAGTAGAGTGGACCTGATCAGGCTTGTCTATTTCTGCTAGTATGCCTGCGCAAGGCAAGTGATTTGGCACAAGTGAGAACCAAGCCTAACATACTCTAATCACACTGAATAAAAGTGTTCTTCAGTATACTATTCCTAGGAAAATCACTACAGTGTCTTGGAATGTTTTGTAATAACAAGGGTTGGTTGTTGGCTTGATAACTGTCTTTTTGTATCTTATCTTCTATGACTAATCCCATTTATTTTCCCAGCCCAGAACAAATGTGCCATGGCTAGTTTCTTTACTACACTGTTAAAAAATTATATAATATAATAATTATATATCTATATATATAATAGACTAAGTGCCTCAACCTTCAAACAAGAAGAAGAAGTACTTTGCATGAGAAAATGTATGCGTGCTCAAACACCAAGTTTAAGGCCTCTTTTCCACGGACTGTTGAGCTGTGTGCTCAGCAAGCAGTTACCAGGCAGCAGTGAGCAGATACCAGGCAGCAACAAGCAGTTACCAGGCAGCAGCGAGCAGTTACCAGGCAGCAGCGAGCAGTTACCAGGCAGCAGCGAGCAGTTACCAGGCAGCAGCGAGCAGTTACCAGGCAGCAGCGAGCAGTTACCAGGCAGCAGCGAGCAGTTACCAGGCAGCAGCGAGCAGTTACCAGGCAGCAGCGAGCAGTTACCAGGCAGCAGCGAGCAGTTACCAGGCAGCAGCGAGCAGTTACCAGGCAGCAGCGAGCAGTTACCGAGCCATTTCACTGCCTATTCACAGTCCATGGAAAAGAGGCCTTACCCTAGCAAGTCTGACATTGCAAATCTGGCCTAATTGGCTATTCATGAGGCAATGCTCATGCAAATGCATGCACAAACCAATACCACAAAGCAGTCACCCTGCTACATGCTACATTAGCACTATCCGGCTTAGTGCACACCAGAGCGGTTCGGCAGCGTTTTGCGATCCACTTGCGGCTGCGGATACGCTTGGGTAATGTATTTCAATGGGCTGGTGCACACCAGAGCGGGAGGCGTTTTGCTGAAACGCATACTCCCGAGGTGAGGCATTTTTTGGATTGTGGAGGCGTTTCTGCCTCCAATGTAAAGTATAGGAAAAACGCAAACCGCTCTGAAAAACGGCAGTTCAGAGCGGTTTTGCAGGCGTTTTTGTTACAGAAGCTGTTCAGTAACAGCTTTACTGTAACAATATATGAAATCTACTACACCAAAAACGCTTTACAAAACCGCAAAATGCTAGGTGAAATGCTACAGAAAAATAAGAAAAAGCGTTTCAAAATCTGCTAGCATTTTGCGGATCTGCTAGCAGTTTTTGGTGTGCTCCAGGCCTCCAGGAGTGCCACGGGGAGGATTCCCAATGCCCCCTTTTTATACAACTGGGGGGACCGCAGGGTCCCAGGCTCTCTCACTGCCTGGAAACCACAGCGGCACCCCGGATAAGGAGGCTGGGTGGCGTGGACGACCCCCCCCCCCCCCCCCCCAAGTGTGGCCAGCGCCGAGGAGAGCCGTCTGCACCCACCTCCCAATATTAAAAACGGGCACTTACCTTAACGTCCATTGCGTTCTGCTACATGCGCATTAATTTGGGGGCACCACATGAGAAAGGAGAGAAGCATGGGTCACCCCGAGCTTTAGAGCTCAGGGCTGGCTCACATCCAGCACTCCAGAGGGGGGGGGGGGGGGGGGGAGGACAGGCGCACTCACTCCAGGGTTCACACCACCGGAGCAAGCCATCCACCACCTGCCTCCAAAGGATACAAACTGCACAAAATGCTTTCCATGAGAAAATTAATGCGCATGTAGCAGAACCCAATTAAGGTAAGTGGCTGTTTTTAATATTAGGAGGTGGGTGCGGACGGCTCTCCCCAGCGCTGGCCACGCTTGGGGGGGGGGGGGGGGGGGGGTTTGGCTGCGCCACCCAGCCTCCCACTCAGGGGTGCCGCTTTGGTTCCCAGGGAGCGAGAGAGCACTTTGCAGTATTGTTTTTTTGACCCTGCATAGTTTGGCATGCGAAAGCAAATGCATATTTGCATGAGCATTGCCTCATAAATAGCCAATTAGGCCAGATTTGGAAAGCCAGACTTGCTAGGGTTAAACTTGGTGTTTGAGCACGCATACATTTTCTCATGGAAAGCCTACTTCTTCTTGCTTCAAGGTTGAGGCACGTACTCTATTAGATAGATAGATGCGGCGTATGCTACGACGCGGGTTGGCTAGTATATATTCAAGCAGCGATGTGTAACACTGTGTCAGTGACGTCACCACGTGCAGTCACGTTGTTCTGTAGCTCCGCCCTACGCATTGCCCTAGCAACTCATCAGGGGATACGGGGTTGATGAGCAGCGTGCATTTATGTTGTTTATTGCATATGACAACTACTCCTCCTGGGCTTCGGCTTGCTGGCTCACATACCTTATATACAGAGGCCATTCAAAGTCAGTGCATTACATACATTTGCATTGAATACGAAAAAACTCTAGCATAATACATACAATCAATTAATCAAATAGCATAAAAAATACACTTCCCTTAATATTTTGAGGAAGTAAACAGTAAAAACCCAATCTGAATGGCTGATATTGTGGTGAGACCCCTCTCACAGCTTGATGTCAGTTTCCTGTCTGAGCCTTGTTGCATTGTGGGAAAGATTTACAGCTGTTTCCAACTGCCAAGCAACCAGTGTTTCCCTCCCTTGTGCATGTGTGTTTTAAAAAACAAAACAAAAAAAAAACCACCTTTTAACCTAATGCAATGTTAGAAAGGGTGTGGTTAGATAACAGCTGTTGGTGCTGTGCTGTTAGTGTTTTTCATATCTGCCAGTAGGAAATATGATTACCTGCAAGCTGATTGTGGATCAATCAATATGAACAAATTACAAAGCGAATATCAATCATTTCTGGATCTACTTTATATTTTTTTAATCTTCTCACTTTGCAATGTATTGATTTTTTTTTTTTCTCCTTTTCACTAAAGTTTCTCTTTAACCCCTTTGGGACTGAGGACGTTAGTTACGTCCTCTGTGTGGCTGTCTGCTGCAGACAGGATGTAACTAACATTCTTGAAGTCCCGACGCGATCGAACGCAGCCGAATGGGGAGATTCAGCTGTCTCATGACAGCTGACATCTCCCCTTACTGATCAGGAGCCATGGAGATTGGTTTCTGATCATGTGATCACTACGATCACCGCTAATCGTAGTGATCACTAAGCGGCAGCAGGAAGGAAGAAAAGGACCCACTCGCCTCTCCTGACATTCCTCCGGTGATCGTCACTCTGCCTAGCATCCAGTCTCGCACTGCCTCTAGTGTCGAGTCCTGGCTTTCATGAAGCCGGGGCACAGAACTTAGCAGCAGTGTAAGGCTGGATGGAGAGGAGGCGTGGAGAACTGCTCCTCGCTGGACCTGGGGAGTTGAGTAATGGCTGCTACCTATACCCGGGACACCTATCCATACTGGGCATACCAATGCCTGGCTATCTGTACTGGGGAAACCTATGTCTGGCTATCTATACTGGCGGCACCTTGCATGCAAAAATTTGCTCTGGTCCTTAAGGGGGAATAATATGCCGGTCCTCAAGGGGTTAAAATCTAAATGGTAATAAGTGACATCTATTTTATTTAATGCATTTTGGTAGATTGGATTTTTGTCCGTGATAAATAAGTGCCCTCTATTTAAAGTGGCTTTCAGTTAAAGGGGATCCGAGATTAAAAATTAACTATAACAAGTAACTTGTCTATATATCTTATGTAAAGTTTAGATAGTTTACACAGCAAATCTATCTGCAAACAGCTTTAATAGAATGATTATTTCTTCCTGTGATACAATGACAGCAGCCATGTTGTTTGTAAACATTACACAGAGGCAGGCTTATCTGCATCTTGAGCAAAAAACCTACCCCCCCCCTCTCCTTCTCCTCCCCCCTGCCTCTGAAATCTCTGGCTAGTAATTCCTCCCCCTCCTCCTGCCCAGACGGAGCTCCTATGAGCCCTTGCTACTGTTTGACAGTGTCTTGGCTCTCTGAAAACCTGTGGGCGTGGCTTGTTTAGTTTATAGGGAATTAGAGTATTAAAACAAAAAAAAAGTATTTGGCTTGAGGAATGCCCTATAAACAATAGGAAAGGAACACAATTATGCAATGAGTAAAAGTTCATCTGGGATCCACTTTAAATTACTGTGGTGTGACTGCTTTTGAAAACTGTTTAAAAACAAATTTGCAGCAGGTATATGCTAACATTTAACTTGATTTTTTTTCCAGTGATGATCATGTCAAGTTTTTCTGCTTTCAAGTTTTGGAACATCAAATAAAATTCAAGTGAGTTTCATTTACTTTTTCCACTACTAGATGCCTTTTCTCTTCTAATATCAAAACGTTATTTATTTTTATCTAAAGCCCCATACACACGCTCAACAGCGGTCTTTTATGCAGCACAATTATCAACACAACTTTTTGTTTTGAAACGACCAGAAAAAGTTGCTTGCTATTGTTCAAGCGACTGATAAGATGTCAATCCAATAGTTGTATTGGATTCTTATCAATCTTATCAGTTGTTTGAACAATAGCAAGCAACTTTTTCTGGTTGTATCAACTAGTTTCTCAACAAAAGTTGTTTGATAATTGTGCTGCATAAAAGACTGCTGTTTAGCGTGTGTATGGGGCTTAACTTAAGCGGGGATTTATAAACTAGAAAATTGGCCAATGAATAGCTATTCAAAATTGGATGTGTGTATGCAACCCTAAGCTGGCCATACAATGGTCAATGTTGCCAGCAGATAGATCCCTCTCAGATCATTCTCGGATCAGAGAGGCATCTGTCTGAACAAATTCCTCTTCACACTGTGTGTACACAGATTCACAATAGATTTCCGCATGAATTCCATTGAAAATGTGAGCTCACTGTTTGCCGTATCTGCCCCTGGCCTTGCAGAGTGTTGGGGCAGCTAGTGTGGGGGCTTCACTGACCTGTCCGCTGGCGCTTCCTCCCATTTCTTCTCTCCACCGCTTGGGCTTCTTTATGTCTCTTTACTCTTGGGGGCTGTGTCCTTGTCGCTACAATATGAGCACCGTGGCACGTACCTTACAAGACCAACAGAGGCCAAATACTGTGACACACAGCTCCCCAGGAGTAAGGAGACAGGAAAAGTTTTTATTTATTTTTTATATGTGATAGCATGGAGATGGGTTAGGACCTCTTGCAGGCTTTTACTATGGTTTAAGCCCCCATTGGGGAGAGACAAACTCTCTTTTCTTTTTGACAGATAGCATGAGGACAGAGTGAGTTTATTACTTACAGTATATTTTACACTTTCCACGTTGGCATGGTGTAGGAATAAATCAATGGGACCAACTGTTTCCTTGACAACAGTCAAGGTTGCTTTTTACCTTTCATCTTCTCCCAGAGGCAACTGAGAGTAAAGCCTCATGCAGACATGTGAGAGGCATGTTGCCTATGTCGGGTATCTGGACGTGATCCCTCGATCGACATTGCAGGTCCCAGGCTGTACAGACTCATCGCTAGCCTGGAGGCTGGCAACGTGTTCGGTTGATATGTTGGGGAGGTTAGGGAGCGGTGGAGTGTCAAATTGTCTGTCTTTTAAAACATTCTGTGTTCAGTTTGTCTTTTTATTTTGTAGGTATTCTGAACTGACTGCATTGCAGCAGCAGTTGATAAGGGAAACTCTAATAGCATGGCTTCAAGCTCAGGTAAAGAGTGATCTAAGTACATAATAAACCAAATTAATGGTAGAGTTTAATGTGCAAGAAACTTTTCTACACTATAGTTTGTTTGGAATTGTGATTTCAAGCATACACAACTGTGATGTATTTCTATAAAACAGTAATCCTATTTTGTTTCATATGGGCAGCACGGTGGCGTAGTGGTTAGCTCTCTCGCCTTGCAGCGCTGGGTCCCTGGTTCGAATCCCAGCCAGGGCACAATCTGCAAAGAGTTTGTATGTTCTCTCCGTGTCTGCGTGGGTTTCCTCCGGGCACTCCGGTTTCCTCCCACATTCCAAAAACATACGGATAAGTTAATTGGCTCCCCCTAAAAAAATTGGCCCTAGACTACAGTACTTACACTACATAATATAGACATATGGCAATGGTAGGGATTAGATTGTGAGCTCCTTTGAGGGACAGTGTATATATATATATATATATATATATATATATATATATATATATATATATATATATATATATATATATATATATATATATATATATATATATATATATATATATATATATATATATATATATATATATATATATATATATATATATATATATACACACACACACACACTGTACAGCGCTGCGTAATATGTCGGCGCTATATAAATACTAAATAATAATAATAATAATATGATATGCAAAGCGGGAACAAGATGACAATATTTGTATATCAATCCAATGAGTAGGTTAGGGCCTTTTTCACTATGAAAGCTGAACTGCACGCTTGTCAGGCAGTTCAGCTTCCCATCTGCTGGCCACCAAGTGCCTCCGCAGTGCAATTTAATGCAGCTGAGTGGCAATGTTTGTAACCCCACACGTGTCAATGCTTGACGTGTGGTTACTTGGCAGTGGATGGAAACTGAGGTTGGTTTGTTCATTTTTTTTTTTTTTTTTAATTATTTATATTTAACAAGTGAAATGACTCTGGTAAACATTGTGGTGCGATGTTTGATGCAAATTATCAGGCAAACACTGTATTTTACGTACCATGAGAGCTCCGGACCATAACGCACCTAGATTTAGAGGACAAAAATCTGGGGAACAAAATGTACTAAATGTGGTGCTTCCATGGAGCAAGGGGCATCTTGTGGACCTTTTCCCCCTGACCTGTCTCTGACCTACTGTAAGCTACACTGCCCAGCTACACTACCCTAATCACTGCTGCCCCATCAGCTACACTATACACTAACTACTGCTGCCACACCAGCTAAGCTACACTGCTCTACACTAACCCTTGCTGCCCCACCGTGCTACACTAACCACTGCTGCCCCACCAGCTAAGCTACACTGCTCTACACTAACCCCTGCTGCCCCACCATGCTACACTACAGTAACCACTGCTGCCACACCAGCTACACTAACCCCTGCTGCCCCACCATGCTACACTACACTAACCACTGCTGCCCCACCAGCTAAGCTACACTGCTCTACACTAACCCCTGCTGCCCCACCATGCTACACTACATTACACTGCTGCCCCACCAACTAAGCTGCACTGCTCTACACTAATTCCTGCTGCCCCACCATGCTACACTACCGTAACCACTGCTGCCACACCAGCTACACTAACCCCTGCTGCCACACCAGCTACACTAACCCCTGCTGCCCCACCATGCTACACTACACTAACCACTGCTGCCCCACCAGCTAAGCTACACTGCTCTACACTAACCCCTGCTGCCCCACCATGCTACACTACACTAACCACTGCTGCCCCACCAACTAAGCTGCACTGCTCTACACTAATTCCTGCTGCCCCACCATGCTACACTACCGTAACCACTGCTGCCCCACCATGCTACACTACCGTAACCACTGCTGCCCCACCATGCTACACTACAGTAACCACTGCTACCCCACTGTGCTACACTACAGTAACCACTGCTGTCCCACCAGCTAAGCTACACTGCTCTACACTACCACTTCAGTGTATGATCTCACCTGTTCCAGCTGCTGTGTTCCTCTCCCCTTAGCTCTGAACCTGTCGCTGTACACACGCTCCTCTCCTCCTCTGTCTGCATCTGCTGATATACACTGCGGCCGCCTGCCTCTCAACATGCTGTGGTCCTCATACTTCCTGGTGGGCTCCATACTGCCTGTTGGTTGCCTCTTACTGCATGACCCCAGCGGCACGTGTGCCGTGGCATTTATGACTTGTTGCACATATGCACCACTGGAGTTACACAGTAAAAGAGAACCACTGACGAAGTACTGAGCCCACCAGGTAGAATGAGGACCGAAGCATGTATAGCGGCAGGCGGTTGCAGTGTATATCGGCAGCTGCAGGCGGAGGAGAGGAGCGCGTGTAGAGTGGCAGAACTGGATCGAGGGGGAGAGGAATGCAGCAGCTGGATGATGTGGTAAGAGCTTCCCTACGGTACTTTTTACCAGATGCCCTCCCTCCCCAATGGGCAAACACTGACTAAATCATTTTATTAATGAATATTGTAAAAAAAAACAAAAAATTGTATTCATTATTTTCACTGCAGCTCTTCTTTAACGGGAAATGTTTTGTTTGCAGGTTTATAATACAATAAATAAAAAAGGGCTTTTCTTTTTTTCTTCCAGTTGCTCAATGCTCAGCCAGAGAAGACCTTTATTCGCAACAAAGCTGCACAGGTGTTTGCTTTGGTTTTTGTTACAGAATACCTCACGGCTTGGCCTAAATTCTTCTTTGATATTTTATCTGTTGTGGGACTCAACCCCCGTGGTGTTGACCTGTATCTTAGAATTCTTATGGCCATTGATGCAGAGGTTGTGGACCGTGACATCATTCACACCCCTGAGGTAACCAGTGTGCTTCTAGAATTGCATTTCTGTCTAGGTCATTACTCAGAAAAATGCTGGAAATGCCTTTAACACAAAAAAATGGATCCAAACCATTTTTTTTTTTGTTTTTTTTTTGTTATATGACCAACATCAAGGTTTTGGTCAACATGGTCTGCCAAAAGAGTGGATTTCTGATTAGGAAATATTTCTTTTGAGAAATAAACCTCGGTAAAATAATTTTGTAATTGTCATTTTTGTTTTGTTTTTTTCTATTTGTAAGGTATTTATCATCTTTCTGTGTGTGTAGGGTTCATAAACCAAAGTAAAACAAATATGACATGTTTTAACTAAGCTTATTTAATTAGAAACAATATCTGGTAGTTGCTAGCAGTATTATAGACAGCTACAGACCTCTGCTGCAAGGTTGCTGAGTGACATGGCCCCGAGTGCACGTCTAAATTGTCATAAGAAAAGTACCTAATGGATCATGCCGTTAAGGGGGTAACCATGTCTCTACTTAGGAGTGCTGCTGCTCTGGCTCCTCCATCCATAAGAGTAACCCCCATCTTTTCCAGGGAGAGCCCGCAGGTGCTGCATTTTCAACATCATGGCAAAGACATCCGTACCTGGTGCAATGCGTGCCGGGAGATGAAGTCCGTGGATGCAAGTTCATGGACTACATCTCCCATCATGCATTGCGGAGGGTGTATGCGCAACTTCATTGTGAAGTTGAAAATGCGACTGCAGTGGGCTCTCCCTGCCTTCTGCATGGTACCTTCCGCTGGCTGTGTGTGGCTTCACTTTCAAGTCCAGGCATTGATGGATTTATTTTTAATGCATATACATAGACCATTATATTACGCTTGAGGTTTTTGCAAAACTTGGCACTTTTTAAAGTATAAGTGCTAATTTACAGCATTCCAGTTCACTGCTCCTACAATACTGTTAGCCTTTTCACGTAAATTTTTACGCATTGCACCCGTTACGTGTAAAAATGTACTTGTTTATGTCCGCGATAGCTTTCTGCACCAGCGGGAAATCGTAAAAAGGTACGCATGGTGGCCGGCCGACTCCCAGTTGGCAAAAACGAAACTAGCTGGCAGCGGGGGACCGGAGGAGCCATGAGTGACTGCGAGGGCACAGGATGGCTGCAGGGAGCTGGTAGTTGCCCCAAGTAAGTAAAACTCATGTTTTTTTTTTTTTTTTGTTGAAGTGAACCTTAAGCCTAAAAAAAAAAATTGAGTTTTACTCACCTGGGGCTTCCCTCAGCCCCCGCAGCTGATCGGTGCCCACGTAGAGTCGCTCCGATCCTCCTGTCCCCACCGGCGGCTACTTCCGGTTTCGCCGTCAGGCTGGGAACGCGAGTGATTCTTTTGCGTTCCCAGCCACAATATCTCCCCCTATGCTGCTATTGTGGCCTTCCTTGCTTACAATTTCCTTTTTCCTGCAGAAACTTCTAAGTATGTTCCTGCCTCATGGTTCTTCTTGTGCATTTTGCCTTCTTCATATAGCAGTTCAGGCTGGGAGCCAGAGAGCATTTCTGTACAGTGAGTGTTCCAAATGGGCCACTGGTAACAATCTGTAAAGATTGTTCAGGCAACAAAGTGTGTGTGTGTGTGTGTGTGTGTGTGTGTGTGTGTGTGTGTGTGTGTGTGTGTGTGTGTGTGTGTGTATATATGTGTGTGTGTGTGTGTGTGTGTGTGTGTGTGTGTGTGTGTGTGTGTACAGCTTATATAAAGGGAGGAATATAATGTGAGTTATTAATTGGAGAGAACCCACTAGCAGTAGACAAGCTGTTCTGTACTTTTTTTTTTTTTTTAATATATATCCTAAATGTCTCCTTTCTAGGAAGCACGTAGAAACACATTGTTAAAGGATAGCATGCGGGAGCAATGTATCCCAAGTTTGGTGGAATCTTGGTACCAAATACTACAGAATTATCAGCACACAAACTCTGAACAGACTTGCCAGTGCCTTGAAGTGATTGGAGCATATGTCTCATGGATAGATCTGACATTAATTGCAAATGACAGGTAACTCCTATATGCTTGCAAGTAAAACCTTGTGCAGAAACCTCCTTACAATGTCATCAGGGGGTAGGAATGAAGGTTCTTATTCTTGACTAATGTATATTGTGACAGCGCATAACATTGTGTCAGCTGTGACATTGAGGTAAAATTGCTTGGTGATTAGGTGGTAGGAATCTATTGTAGACTTCTTGGGAATTCTTTTTTTGACACTTTAAAATTTGTGAGGAGGTTTTCCCTAAAGCAAATCATTTGCAGTAGTAAAGGTGCGTACACACATGCGACTATAGTCATTTGAAACGATCGTTCCCCGATCATTTCAAACGACTATCGTTTAAAAAAAAAGAAAAAACTCCAACGATCATTGAGCCAAACGATGGACGAGCTAGATCATTAAAAACGAAAGATGTGCCTTGGTAGATTTTTTTTTTAACTACCAACGTTTGCAAAACGAGTTCATCGTTAGAAAACGGTCGTTCGTACTAGGCTTGACATGCGCATTTCATTATATATCCACAGAAGTTTTCATCTTAATGCGCAAGGACAACACGTGGTTTTCGTTATTTAATGTTCGTTCTATGATTGTGTCCTGTGACACGTTAATTGCTCCATGGTTATGCCACAATTATAATTTTCATGGACACTAAAACAGTGAGTGTTTTTTTTTTTTTTTTTTTTTTTTATGTGTTTTCAATGCTGTATTATCTAAATGCTCTACCTACATACCTACAGTATGAGTTCTCATACTGTAATGTAATATATGTAACGTTAGTTTTATAGTGTAACGTACGTTTTGAACAGTTCGTTACGTGCGGGCGGAACTTCCTATGATGTCACTTCCAGGAACAGTATGTGACATCTTCGCTGTACAGAAGATATAATAGTTAAACGTGAGCCAACCGTTCGTTGGCATCACATCCATCACAGAAAACACGCATTTTCCTGTATTCTACTGTGACGTTGTTCCGGATCGTTCGTTAACAAACGATCAGATCATTGCACACTTTTAAAAGCTACTTTTGCTTAAAGAGGAGCTGTTAGGTATAAGGTCTCAGAGAAAATAAACACATATATCAGTAGCTAAAGATTGGCTGTACTTACATTACATATGCATTTCACTGTCCACGTTTGGATTTCACAGAATTTGTATATAGTATATGCAGAGATAGATGCTCCTGACAGCTCATGGCAGGCTCCATGTTTGTGAAGCCAAATGTGTCGTCATGTCCTGCCTGCTTCTGATCACAGATACACTCGTTCTTGAACAACACGGTGTGCAGTGAATATTAATGAGCCATGTGGCTAGGAACAATAGCTGACTCCTGCAGTGTAGTCTGCCCGGAGATTTATCAGTGCTTCGCTCTGGACTGATTACACAAGCTGCTGTACCGTCTCATTAGCAGCCGAGGGGAGGGCCCCAGAATGCTTTGCAGTTTAGCTGCGGCTTGCGTCTTTATGGGTCTATAACAGAGGTTAAGATAAGCACACATCAAAGGTAACTGAAATGTTTATCTTCACTAATGGCTTTTGAGCTTCCTTCTAAACTGTTTAACACAGGAGAATAGAGGTTTAAATTAGCTTCTGCAGCCTGACAGTTACTCTTTAAGTCATTCTTTCATCAATTAAAAGATCATTCGTCGTTCACAACGAACGATCATTGTCGTATGTGTGTACGTAGCTTCAGAGGTATTCATTTTGATTCTGTAGACCTTGAAATTTACTGAGCTGAAGCTAGAGTACAAAATCACATGCTTGCCTTAGAGGGAATCCTCTTGATCCAATTGAGGCTTTCCTCTGCTCTCCTGTTGCCACTTTCGAATCCTCCAAAAATTACCAACAAGGGTTTGCCGGTAATCCGTACGGCACCTGCGCGAGTCTGGGCGTGCCTGCGCAGTAAGCCGGAGCTGCTCTTGCGGCCCCTTGCTATTGCAAATGTGCGGCTGTGCTCACATGACTGCAGCAGTGTTCTTGTGTCAGGTGAGGAGTTTGGTCCTGGGCAGTGGTAGAGGACGGAGTGGGGGGGGGGGGGGGGGGGAGTATTTCTGTAGGCCTCGGGTTCTCTTAAATATCAGTGCCTAAAAGCAGATTGTCTCGGCACCAATTTACTACAGGCTGGCGTTCAGTCACAGGATGTTTATGCTTCTTGAGGGGAGGAGGCCTTGTTGGATCAGTGAGTGGGTTGGGTATAGTTGCATTCAATGGAGCAACAGTAGCAAAGCTTGGCTGAAATTCACTAGTCTGTTGGACTATTCATTTACTGTATATTTTTACTCCTATCTGATGCTTTCCATAGTGTTTTTGGGGCAGTTTGATTTGTATTCTCATGTCTAAACTGTTAGATTCTCAGATTTGTTTTATTTATATTGTACTAGAATCTTCCACCGCGTTTTACAGAGTATGTTGTTAACTGTCCCTTAGAGGGGCTCAAAATCTAATCTGATTTGGCGGTTCCAATGTAATGCACTTGGCTGCCCCAATTTTCATCAGAATCCAATTATAACAACAGAATTGGATGGCTGATCGGTCGCCAGGTCGCCTGATGTATGGCCACCTTTATGTCTAAATAGTAAGGATGGACAATGACATGCAAATAATGAATCGATGTAGAATGGAATTTGTTTATGAAAATGTATGCAGCTTGTAAATGGACCAAATAAACCCTCGCTTTGCTCAGTTGGTCCATTTTCAAGCTGCATCAATTTGCAATAAAATTTATAATTCTGCATTGTCAAAATTATTCACAATCTCATTGACCATCTGTAATTAGCTTGGGAATGGGGCTTTCTAATTGAGTGAGTATTCATAACTTTCCCATACAAAGTTTAGATGATTTGTATGAGATCTTAAAATGGGGATTTTTAGCAAACCTGTTCAGGTTTGACATCAAATTTTAAATGTCTGTACATATTTGGAAGGTATGTTGATACCCAGAAGAGTGCATCTTAACCATTAAGAACTGTATGCTTTCATTACTCTGATTTTCTACAAATTTTAGGGTTTTTTTGTGCATGCAAAGTTGTTCTTTATTAAATAATTTTTCCCTGATCTCCCAGATTCATTAACATGCTGCTTGGTCACATGTCAGTGGAAGTTCTCCGAGAGGAAGCATGTGACTGTCTGTATGAAATTGTAAATAAAGGAATGGATCCCAACGATAAAACCAAATTGGTAGAATCTTTGTGTCAAGTATTACAGTCTGCTGGGTTCTTCAGCATTGAGCAGGTTTGTGACTGTGCTGTCATGTCTAATCATTTATTCATTGTATTATTTTAGCTTGTTTCCAATAGCAAAGGTTTTTTTGTCATTGCATATAATATTGGTTTGTAACAAGTAACCTCTATTGTACTACAAGAACTGTTTCATGGCCTTGATAGACTATTGCCTTATAGTTAAACTTACATCTAACAATAAGTAGTTGTAAAATAAAAAAGTCAAATACTTGGACAGATAACTGCACCAACAGTTTAGACTAATCATTTATCTTTCATCTTCGGTCCTCTGAACAGTGATGTAGTAATCATTTGTTTTATGAAACCTCATTCAATTCATTAGAGTGCATTTGAAGAATAGAAGATCACAACTTGATTTAACGGTCTACTGTCTCAAGGGACAGGGGAAAAGGCTGTCCAGCTCCATGTCAGTCCACCCACAAATAGCTAATTTATGGAGTCTTATGATCAACATCTACAGTCTGTTAAGCTCAGTACACACTAGGCATGGGTCACGCAAGAATCATATGGGTAAAAGAAAAAGTGTCCCAACCACAGTATAAGAGCGATTGTCTATAGGCTGATCTGTCCTGGTGGAGTGCCATATAAGATCAGAAGTAGATATGCATGGGAAGAGTACATATGCAGCTATGACTGTAGGCTAATAAGACTCAGCTTGGGTGAGGAGGGTAGTGATGTGGATGAGTATTTTAGTGAGCCTTCAGGATTGGTTGGTGGTTGGGAAAAGTGATACACACTGGGTTTAGCCAGGAGGAGAGCAGGGTAGGTGTGGCGAGCTTGTAACATCTTTCCTAGGATTAGGAGAAACAGCTGCAGGCAAGTACAGACTCATTTTAAATCTGAAAATGAGGTGCCAGAATGATCATTTTCACGAAATGTGCGCTTTCAGAATTTAACTACTACAGTTTTCATCTCCAGCATGTTTTCTATTATGTTTATGCAACCTCAAAGTATTGAAGTGTGTAAAAAAAAAAAAAAAAAAGTCCTGATCACCATGGCCAAAAATGTAAAGTGTACAGAGTTTAAAGTTTGTAAAAAATAAGTAAACCCTAACTGTAACATACTTCAGTAGTGGGATGATCCAGGATCCTGCTGCAGCCCACTGATAGTGTAGGGGCTTGAGGCAAATTGGGGCATGCACATGCCCAGTACATGGGCACTCGTCCACAGCCAGAAGCGTGGTCAGAAGATACCCATTTAACTTGCACTTAGTCAAATAGTTAAAGTGAATGTGTACCCCTTTAAAAATAAAAGTGTCAGATACTCACCTAAGGAGAGGGAAGGCTCGGTCCTAATGAGCCTTCCCTCTCCTCTCCCGGTGCCCGGTCCCGCACAGGATCCCCCGTAGCAGTATTCGACCAGTTCGGTCAAATACTGCCACTTCCGCTGCCGAAGGGATGTTTTGGAAGCCTTCGGGAGCACTCGGGCTCCTGAAGACGGGCCGCTCCATACTATGCATTCGTGAGCGCCCTCTGACGCAATCGCGCGTGCGTAGTATGGAGCGACCCGTCTTCGGAAGCCCGAGTGCTCCCGAAGACCTCCGAAGTCCCTGCAGCGGCGGACGCCAACGGGGGAGCCAGCGCAGCACCGAGGGCACCGGGAGAGGAGAGGGAAGGCTCATTAGGACCGAGCCTTCCCTCTCCTTAGGTGAGTATCTGACTTTTTTATTTTTACAGCGGTACCCATTGGCTTTAAAGAGACTCTGTAACAAATTTTTCAGCCTTAGTTCTTCTATCCTATAAGTTCCTATGCCTGTTCTAATGTGCTCTGGCTTACTGCAGCCTTTCCTAATTGCACTGTCTCTGTAATAAATCTTATCTCCTTTCCTCTTTTGTGTTTGTCGGGCTAAGGCTTGAATGTGTGGAATGTGCAGGGCTGCTTGTGATTGGATAGAAGCGATACACACTCTCTGCAGGCCCCCTGCACACTCTGTATGACTCACACACTGTTTATGTGAGCCTATCACAAGCTGGTTAGTTTGTTTGTTTGTAAACACTACCTAAAACTGTTAATTACAAGCCAGGATTGCAGCAGAGTGTGGCAGAAACAGCACAGAGGGGCACAGGAGAAAATAAGGAATAGAATGGTATGCTTTTTAGTGTAAGAATATTAGAGTACAGATTCTCTTTAAAGAATGGTCCCTATGCTGCATCAGTCAGCTGCAGGAGGATCCAGGAGGCCTGCGGACCATCCAGAGGCTTTTTACATTTCAGGTGTACTTTTAAGCTTTGTACATACTTTAGATTTTTGGCCATGATGATCAGGAATGATTGCTTCAGCCAAGTAAAATGTAAAAAGTATGCAAGATGTTTCCCTGATATCGCTGGCTTCCATCTGTGGCTAGCTTAACTCTGAAAATTTTACTGAGACTGAAAGGTAAAATCTATCTATCATAAATGACAGTATAATACAGGTTGTAGGACTTCTCTATGGCGTGAAATGTTTAGAGTTGGTGTTCTTAGTTATATGGAGTTAGATTCTTACTGAAAAAGTCATTCAAATTCTTATTGTCCAGAACTGTGTGCTTTTTTTTTTTTTTTTTTTTTTTTTTTTTTTTTTTTTAAACCGTTTTCTTGTTTGCAAATGGAATAATCTTGCCACATACACCAGTGTTTTCTGTTTTCAAAATGTTCCTACATCAAATTTATATCCTGGTTATGCACAGTTATACCATAGAGTACGTGATCTGTGATCAGACCTCAAAAGCAGCATATCCCTGGCAGGAAGTGCTAGCCTTTATCGTAGGGGTGGAGCATAGAAAGGAGAGCTTTTACTAAAGAAGTGTAGCTATCCCAAAGTATATCTCATATCTATGAAACTTCAGTATGTATGACAGAATCAGTTTTTCCAACAGCCGAGACCATCCGCTTACAATATAGAATATTGTAGGCTGTGTACTGTCTCCGATCCTGTTTTCCCTGTATACAAACAGATGCACCTCAACCGCTGACTGCGTTAAGGTAATTAAATTTGCGGACGACACCACCATCCTTGGTCTCATCAGTGGAGAGGACGAACGCACCTATCGCAGTGAGATTGAGCGAATCTGCAACTGGTGTAAGGACAACATGCTTGTCCTAAACGCTGCAAAGACAGTTGAGTTGGTTATCGACTTCAGGAAATGCCCCTCCCCACTCAGCCCGGTATTCATCGAAGGCACTGAAGTCACCAGAGTATCAAGTGTTCGGTTTCTGGGCACTACCATCACCAACGACCTGAGATGGAGTGAAAACACCACTAAATGCCAAAAGAAGGCGCAGCAACGGCTGTTCTTCCTAAGACAACTCAGGAAGTTTGGCATGCCGCAGGAACTGTTATCAAGCTTCTACACTGCCACCATTGAGTCAATCCTGTGCTCATCTATCATCGTGTGGTATGGTGGAGCCACCACGAGTGACAGGTACAGACTTCAAAGAGTAATCAAGGCAGCGGAAAGAATCATTGGGTCACCCCTGCCACCTCTGGACCTCCTCCACGCATCCAGATTGAAAACAAGGGCATACAGGATCACGAATGCCCTGCACCATCCCGGCAGCTGCTTCTTCAACCGCATGCGCTCGGACCATCGTTACAGGGCTATCTCCACCAAAACCTCCAGGCACAGGAACTCTTTCTTCCCCCAAGCAGTGCACCTTCTGAATTCAAGTCACACACATAGAAAAACTAAATGGCACATCTGTGACCCAGGCCTAAATAAATATGTACTTTTTCCGAGGTTCCGTGCGTAGTTTTGCACTACAACACCTTAAATTCTTTTGTCTGTTTACAATTTTTTTTTTTCTTGCACTAAGTTGTTTTAATGTCTTTGTCTGTTCGTCATTGCATGCGTTGCACTACTATGTTTTTGCTGCTTTGTACTATGCTCTATGCCGATGTGTACCACAAACAATTCCGAGTGTAGCAACTGCTGCACTTGGCGAAATAAATCTGATTCTGAGAATATGCACTAGTCTGGTGGCAGACAGTAACCATCATGCATAGCTTTTGCTGGAACTTTCACATTGTTAATGCTTGTATTTCCTGACCTAGCAAGGAACTTGCATTGGCTCTGTTTATGCTTGGCTGTCTCACAAATGCTTTGAATGATTTGTGCTAGGAGGAAGATGTGGATTTCCTTGCCAGGTTCTCAAAGCTGGTGAACGGAATGGGACAGTCTCTCATTGTTAGCTGGACTAAACTAGTAAAATCTGGTGATATGAAGAATGCACAGGACACTCTGCAGTCAATTGAATCCAAAGTGCCTCTGATGTTGCAACTGCTTGTCCATGAAGATGATGACATTTCTTCCAACATCATTGGATTTTGTTATGAATATCTGCATATCTTAAAACAAGTAAGAAGGGATAAAAGAGGGTTTTAATAATTTTTTTTTAGGAATGTTTAGTAAAGATTTAATTATATTCAATCATTTATTGTCTGTACCAGGAACTAGAAGATAATGTAGGGTCGTGATGGCTCTTTACAGGCTTATTTGTTTTTCCAAGCGATCACTATACAGAGTCAGAAAAGTTTTTGTATATACAATACAACATGACCTATAGCAGACGTAGTATCACATCTCACACATTTGCAAAAATATACCCACCTTGTTCATAACTGGTAGAACTCATGAGAATTCCAGGGCTTTATACCACTACAGAAAAATAAGCATTGGCTTATTTGTCATTTTTGATTTTTTTAAAAATTATTTTCCCTTTAAAAAAAAAAAGAAGTATGTCATACAATATGGACAGCACAGCAATCTTAGTCATTCAGTTGATATGCTTTGTTTCTGTAACCTCCTTGATGGAATTGCATACTACACAAGTGGCTCACCAAACTGATCCATAGGGCGGACATGATCATGTGCTAAACATGTATACTGTTATTTTCTATTCCTGCACTGTTGTGACATTTGGCTTTCATGTTTTGATTTTTCAGTTGGTTTTGCTTTCTGATCAGCAGAAGACTAATGTGGAGGTGAGTGCTTTTACCTATCTGTAGTATTCTTCATGTATGTCCATGTCTACCAGTTGAACAAATGTAATTCAAAATGTACCTGTAGTAGAAAAAAAAAGTGCACCAAATGGGCAGTTGCCACCAACCTCCTGCTCCTTGCTGTTCCATCGCGGAAACTGTCCAGAGGCAGATGGGACACAGAGGCATGTCCTTGCTCTGACATGCGTCTGTGTCATCTCTGCGCTGCTCTCTTGGGCCTTTCCGTCTTCGAAAGATCGTTTAACCCAGGCGGTGCTACGCAAGGAGAACTGCATAGGTGTGGTTCCCGAATAGCGCAAGCATTGTGGAATGGACAGATTTTGTTTGAATGAGTGTGAAAATGTATATCTATTGTATTTGGGTTATTTGTAGCAGTGTGGTGTTTAGGGGTAGTGGTAATGGTAAACAGCAAATGATGATGATCACATGAGATATTGATGGATCATCAATGATGGAAAATGCTGATCTATAAATATACGAAATGAGCAAAAGTTGATTGATTAAAAGGTTGCCATGGAGGAAGGGTTTTCTATGCTACCAACTTTTTCAACATTTTTGATCTTTTTTTCCCCCAAAATTGCAGCAATATCGAACACGTGTGTTAAATTTAACAGGTTTTTCAAAATTTCCAGTCAACTGAAAAATTTAATCAGATTGGTCGATATGAATCAAAATAAAACTGTAACTTGTGCGCCACGTCTTTAAATCGTAGCCTCAACCACTACGATTGCATTTAAAGAGACACTGAAGCGAAAAAAAATATTATGATTTGTATGTGTAGTACAGCTAAGGAAAAAAACATTAAGATCAGATACATCAGTCTAATTGTTTCCAGTACAGGAAGAGTTGAGAAACTCCAGTTATCTCTATGCAAAAAAGCTATTAAGCTCTCCGACTAACTTAGTCGTGGAGAGGGCTGTTATCTGACTTTTATTATCTCAACTGTAATTGAACTGTTTACTTTTCCTCTGCTAGAGGAGAGTTCATTACTTCACAGACTGCTCTGAAAGACTCATTTTGAATGCTGAGTGTTGTGTAATCTGCACATATTATAAAATGATGCAATGTTAGAAAAAACACTATATACCTGAAAATAAAAATGAGAATATTTTCTTTGCTGCTAATCTTCTAGTAATTATTCATAGTACACAACCAATTCATTATATCATATATTTTTTTTCGCTTCAGTGTCTCTTTAAGCTTTGACAGATTTTCTTAGTAAGGCCTCGTTTACACTTCTCAGCGCAGTAGGCAGTGCGATCTGAATGCAACATCTGCGATCATACGCTGCCTGTCATGCCCTGCTGCTGTGCAGCGCATGTAGCGTGAACATTACACAGTGCAGTCTATGCACTTCTGATATTCCTGTGTTTCAAATGCGTATAGTGTGAACGAGGCCAAAGCTGGTAATTTTCAGGTTTGCATCTGGTATCATTTGCCAACCCTGCAACAATGTAACTGTTAAGCTTCTGAACAAAGTGTAACAAAGTTTATTAACCTTTTCCGTACCATTTACTTGTAGGCAGTAATGCTGGCGGTTATGAAGAAATTAACTTATGATGATGAATATAACTTTGAAAATGAGGTATGCTTTTTTGATTAACCTGTGGTATTGTGCACGCTGGAAAGGATACCAGAGCCAAAGCACATATAAGAAACAGGGAGAGCAGACATGTATGGTGAGCTGCCATGATGCCCACCGTTCCCCTTATTCTTCATTCTGCCCCTCATGTCATGCGCACATCGCTGTGTCACGTGCTGTAGGGCGTGTGCAGCTGGGCCAGTGCAGGCGCAGTGATGCTCGACTCTGGCTACCGGGAAGACGGTGCATTGAGGGCATTTAGAAGCAACGGAGAAGCAGAATGGAGAACGGGGGAAGCGTTGGGCATCAGGACAGCTCACCATACATGCTTGCTCCTCCCATTTCTCATATGTGCTTCGGCTGTGGTATCCTTTTAGGCTAATGTTTGGGCATACGTTCGTATATGTATGTATGTATGTATATATATGTATATGTATGTGTATATATATATATATATGTGTATAGGATATGATTCAATATAAATATAAAGTATGAAAATGTGTTCAATATACAAATATGTGTTCAGAAAAGGAGATCCAGGTGATCATCTTTTTGATAAAATACTGATATTTTTCCTCCTCTATGGAGAGCGGCTTCCTGAGTGGGGTCAGGTCTACTCTCCCCACCTGCCTATACAGTGGTTGCCTTTGAGGTAACCCTGCTTTGTGAGTATAGCTTATTACTCGAACATATTTAATTTCAGCCACCAGTACCTACTACACTATATTTGGCTCTTGGTGTCCTTACTCTGTGTTAAATATTGATGAGAGGCAGTTCTGAGATAATAGGACTGAGGGACCTGGGTTGAAGTGGCATGAGAGCAAGGCACCATCATTTTGTAGTGCAGTAAAAAGCCCATGGCAGGGAGTAGGGTTGATCAATGAGATGCAAATATTTTCAAGTTCATGCAGTATTTACATTTTGCATGCAAATTTATGCAGCTTGAAAATGGACCAATCCGTTTAACCACTTGCCGACCAGGGGATTTTTCTGTGATCGGTGCTGCGTGGGCTCTACAGCCCGCAGCACTGATCAGGAGTGCAGCAGGGCGATCAGACTACCCCCCTTTTTTCCCCACTAGGGGATGTCCTGCTGGGGGGGTCTGCCCTCTCCCTCCCCCTGTGAGCTGCGCAGGACGGATTTCCGTCCTGCGCATTGAAGGATAGGCTTCAGCCTATCATATGCCGGCGATCCCCGTCCAATCAGAGGCTGGGGATCGCCGATCTGCCTTACGGCGCTGCTGCGCAGCAGCGCCGTATGATGTAAACAGCGGGGATTTCTTCCCCGCCTGTTTACATTTTGCCGGCGAGCCGCGATCGGCGGCTCTCCGGCTGTTCACGGAGACACCCTCCGTGAACTGACATGGAAAGTCCGCTCGATCGAGCGGCCGTTTCCATGGTAACCCGCAGACGACCAGTTTACGTCAATCTGCGTTAGCTGGTCGTCAAGAGGTTAAACTTTAGTGGAATTTGATTGGTACATTTTCAAGGTGCATAAATTTGTATGCAAATTTACATAATTCTGCATGAACTCTAAGATATGTGCTTCTCGTCGATCATCCCTAGCAGGAGAGGGATATTTGCTCTAGCACAAAGCTGTGGAGCATCATCCTTTTGCCTCACCTTCCTAGGGCCCCAACCCAACTCTCCCTTCTCCATACTGTTGCCTGTTTGATCTCCCACAGAGTGGCCTTTCCTAGAACCTGCCTGTTGGGGGAAAAATACACAGGTATCTGGAGTCCTGGCCAGCTGCATGCTGTCCTGAAAATAAATCTTTATAAGGCAGGCCATACACAATACAATCTTAGTTGTGCAAATTTACCACTTTCATGTAGTATCAAGTTTATCAAAACAATGTTTTCAAAGCATTTTCAATCTGTTGGCCCTTTTACTACATAGATTTGGAAAATATGTACAATCAAGATAATATGGTCACTCCTAGTGTAAACTACTTCTGAAGGGGGAAGTTGATCCTGAATAGTTAATTCTGTCCCCTGTGAAGAGCGTGCATCTGTTTTTATAAAAATCACCTTGCTGCCAAATACAAGAAGCTGACTGACATTTTGCTAGTCCTGTCAAGACATTTGGCTTTTATTTCATATATTCAAAACTCCATATTTGATGTTACCCCTGTACTGTATCCTTTTAGTTCCCATCTCTTCCTTTTTATCCTACACAACAGATGTTTATTTGTGCCCCATATGCTTGAATGCAATGTTCTTTCCCCCTCTCCTCTTTACTCCTGTATTGTTAGTGCCAGTAACCCTCTTCTGAATACCTTGTACACATGTCTCTGTCTTGGCTAATCGCATGTCCACTGGATCCAATATGGCTGCAGGAAGTACCTGCCTGTGTGACAATAGTTATTTCAGCATTGCCATAATGCAAAATGCATGCAACACATTCTTTGGGAAATGCCACACAGTACACAGCCATTTATATGTAGTGGCCATCTTGAAAAGACTGGTTTATTATTCCTGCAAATGTTTTGCCAACTGCTTGCTGTGAGAACAAACACTAAAACAAGCTGGTCGGTTGGTGTTTTATTTATAGAAACCGAATTATTTTTTTCATGTTTTGTGGCGGATAGTTATATGATTTTATTGCTTTTCTATTTTAAATTTATTTAGGAATAATTTTGATGTGCATCTCTTCCAGTAGTGTTCCAAATTAAGGTGTCAATTTACTGCTGCACAATGATAATTAAAACCATCTGTTTCAAAACAGGGTGAAGATGAAGCTATGTTTGTTGAATATAGAAAGCAGCTGAAACTGTTATTGGACCGTCTTGCACAAGTGTCACCTGAATTACTGTTGGCTTCTGTCCGCAGAGTTTTTAATACTACACTGCAGTAAGTGTTTTTATAGTGTGCTACATGGCATACTTGTATGGAGTGGGCACCGCTACATCCCACCAAAATCCACGACAGTGCACGACCTGGTTAGCAAGTCCAAAGGTCACAAGAAGGAGAAATGGTCCGCACTTGTCAGTGAAGATTTCCTTTATTAATGGACATATCCAAGAACATCCAGGGCAAACATCACATAGCTGACATGTTTCGGACTAACCGTCCTTAATCATAGCTCAGCTATGATTAAGGACGGTTAGTCCGAAACATGTCAGCTATGTGATGTTTGCCCTGGATGTTCTTGGATATGTCCATTAATAAAGGAAATCTTCACTGACAAGTGCGGACCATTTCTCCTTCTTGTGCTACATGGCACACATGCAGTATCCTACCCAACATGCTTCATTGCATCGTTTCTTTACTTGGCTTTTTTTATTTTGCCCATCTGAGGTTAAACATAACCAAACTCCACAAGAGAGTAAAACATAAATCAATACACTAACAATAGTAGACAGTTGTGAACGTAATTGATTTGCTATTGGCTTAAAACTCCTCAGCCCACCATCAAACAATTTAAAGTAGAGAAACCACAAGATCTTCATTTGTGCACTCACTCTTCAGACACTCTACTTGGCTTCCATTGGATGGTCTCTCCCCTCCAAGTGATCTTGCAAACATGGACTGGTTTTGAGTTTCCTATTGGTTGAGGAAACTTTGAATGGCTTGTGTTAGGCAAGTGACTCAGCCTGTGCCATAGCGGCCTCATGCGCACACAGAGCAGATGGCCTGACATAAAATAAATCTCACTGCTTCTGCAGCAGTCGTACAACCGCTTAACCATCTTTTGAAATACTTAACTGCATTTTGATATAATACAGGATGAAACTGCAACTTTGTGCTACTTTAGCCACAGACAATTAAGAAATCACCTCAGAAAAACCTTAATAAACATCCCTTTTGATTTTTCATTTCTCTACTGTAGAAACTGGCAGACCGCTTCCTTTATGGAAGTGGAAGTTGCTATCCGGCTGCTTTACATGTTGGGAGAGGCTATTCCAGCTTCCCATGGGGCTCATTTCGTTGGCGATACCGCAAAAGCAAGTGCACTGCAGGATATGATGAGAACAGTAAGTCTTTCTCCATGACAATATGGAAGCACCTGTTATTACTTTATTGTGTAGATAAGCAGACTAGTATGTAATGGAGGTAACATTTAAACAGAAATCAGCCGGCATTCATACATTCATAGGATAATAAATGTGCAGAAGGGGCAGGTAGTCCACTTGAATGTAGCTAAGTAAAGCTCTCCAGATAACCACTGTGGTAAGATGTATTCCAAACATGGTGTACAACCAATGTTTTGGGAATATCAAGGCAAGAGAGCAGTCTCCTGTATTCCTGAAACATTCGCTGTAGAATGACACATTAGGATTGGACCTTGTTGTATCAGCTTTATGGAGTGCTGGCTTTTTGCTATGCTACTATAGACTAGGGCTGTTAACTGTTTTGTATTTAAAGGGCAACTGTAGTGAGAAGAATATGGAGGCTGACATATTTATTTTCTGTTAAACAATACCAGTTTCCTGGCATCAAACTGATTGTTTTGGCTGCAGTAGTGTCTGAATAACACCAGATACAAGCATGCAGCTAATCTTGTCAGGTCTGACCTTAATGTCAGAAACACCTGACCTGTTGCATGCTTGTTCAGGGTCTATGGCTAAAAGTATTAAGCTACATACACACATCGGACTTTTACAAGCTACCAGTCGTCAGACTTGCCCGCGGGGCAGTCGTTCTGATAAGTTTGCCGGTGTGTACAGCCTGTCGTCAGGCTGAAAAGGCTGTTTTTGACTGATCCGCTCAGCGGGCCGGTCAAAAACAGCCTTATCAGCATGACGACAGACTGTACACACCGGCAAACTGTCATCAGAAAGACTGCCCTGCGGGCGCGTCTGACGACTGGTAGCTTGTAAAAGTCCAATGTATGTAAAAAACTTTGAGGCATAGGACCAGCAGGATAGCCAGGCAACTGGTATTTCTTAAAGGGAAATAAATATGGCAGCTTCCATATCCCTCTCGCTTCAGTTGTTCTTTAATTGTGAACCTATATGATAGGGGGTGATGTTCTTAGTTTGATTTCAGCATAGTTGTTAAAGGAGTTCTTTCGCGAAAAAAGTACGCAGTTAAAAAATGTGACAGATGACAGGTTTTGGGCCAGTCCATCTTTTTAAGGGGGATTCTCAGGGTTTTCTTTGTTTTCAACAGCATTTCCTGAACAACAGTTGCAAAATTTAACTGACATAATAGTGTGCAAGTGATTAGGGAGGCCGGCTGGTATCTTGCTATTTTGGCAGTTAAACTGTTGTTCAGGAAATGCTGTTGAAAACAAAGAAAGCCCTGAGAATCCCCCTTAAAAAGATGGACTGGCCCAAAACCTGTCATCTGTCACATTTTTTAACTGCCTACTTTTTTCGCGAAAGAACCCCTTTAAATACAGTTTTATTACTTTACAGTAACTTTTTATGCTCTCCTTGCCTTGTCTCCTGTATTTGCGTAGTAAGGAGATTCGTTTGTCACTACTGGTACTCGCATATGACCTAGATGGTTCTCTGTGTTGAAGGAACTTATTACGTCTGTTATGATCAAATCTGTTTTTGTCTTCTCAGCTGGTGACCTCAGGTGTGAGTGCCTACCGTCACACGTCCGTCACATTAGAATTTTTTGAAACCGTGGTTAGGTATGAAAAGTTCTTCTCAGTTGAACCCATGCACATTCCCAATGTTTTGGTAAGCCTTCATAATGTGCTACTGTGTTTCTGTGCTTGCACTGTATGCTGCATGTTTATTTGTGTAGTATAGTTGTGACAGCAAAATAGTCTTACCAGGCATCTTATCTGTGCACTTTGGAATAAAAATGGCAGCATTGCTGTTGTGAAATACTTGAACATTAAGCAGCACATTTTAAAGATGTCTAATACTCTTGCAGTAGTAGAGTTAATTAAAAATACTGCATTTATGCATTAATATAAAGGCATATTTTCAGTATTTGTCATCCTAGTCACTGATAAACTATAATTCCCTAATCTAAATGAGACATATTCAGCACTGGGATTCCAAACATGTAAGTAGACAGAGTATGCCTCTTGTATACATTAACAAGACACCTTTAGTGAAATATTGACGCTGCCATTTTTATTTACCTTTAAGTGTCAGTTCCCTGGCTTTCATGCTGATGTGTTGACTTTAGAAATGTCAGTCCTACAAGCAGTGGAGTCAGGTTTAAGTTAGGAGCACATCCCTGCCCTTGCGAGCTTACAATTTTAGAGGGTAGATCAGGATAGAGCCAGACCAGACTCTTTCCCCCCCCCCCCCTTTTCCACACTAGGGGGATGTCCTGCGGGGGGGTCTGTTCGCCGCTGGCTATTTTCGCCTTGCGGCGGGGCTCCTCAAAGCCCCCCTCCGCAGCGATTTTCGGCCTCCCTGTCCTTCCCTCCCTCCCCTCCTTCCCCTGGGCGGCGCAGGACTGAGATCCATCCTGCACCGCCTCTAATAGGCTTCAGCCTATCGGACTGCGACGATCCCCGGCCAATCAGAGGCTGGGGATCGCCGATCTCCTTTACGGCGCTGCTGCGCAGCTGCGCCGTATGATGTAAACATGGTTTCAATTTAGCCTGCGAGCCGCAATCGGAGGCTCGCAGGCTGTTCACGGAGACACCCTCCGGGAACTAACATGGAACGGCCACTCGAACGAGCGGCCGTTTCCATGGGAAACCACTTGCGACCTGCCGACTCCTATCGGCGTTAGGCGGTCGTTAAGTGATTAAAGTGGATCCGAAATTAACTTTTACTCATTGCATAATTGTGTTCCTTTCCTATTGTTTATTGGGCATTCCTCAAGCCAAATACTTTTTTTTGTTTTAATACTCTAATTCCCTATAAACTAAACAAGCCTCGCCCACAGCATTTCAGAGAGCCTTGGCATTTTCAGACAGTAGCAAGGGCTTATGGGAGCTCAGTCTGGGCAGGAGGAAGGTGAGGTATTACTAGCCAGAGATTTGAGAGGCGGAGGAGGGGGGGGGGGGATTAGATTTTTTTTCACAGGCTGAGTGCTTAAGATGCAGATAAGCTTGCTGTGTATCATGTTTACAAACAACATGGCTGCTGTCATTGTATCACAGGAAGAAATAATCATATTCTATTGATGCTGTTCGCAGCTAGATTTGCTGTGTAAACTATCTAAACTTTAGATAAGATATATATAGACAAGTTACTTGTTATAGTTAGTTTTTCATCTTGGATCCGCTTTAAAGGACTTCCGAGGCCAAAAACAAGAAAATGACACTATACCTTTTTAATATCAGAATCCACGGAGGACGTCCAGCGCGTCCCCCGCACCGTTCCGCCGTCATTGCAGCCCTTTTCGTTCCCCCATGGCTCGGCCCGACCCCACTGAACGCGTCGCATGTATGCCACAAGTAAGATGTCCGCCGCCTTGAGCCACGGCTGCGCAGTACGCTTTGCCGCGAGTGCGACTGCGCAGCCTTTAGCCCGCCTCCCGCCGCGTACAGAGTCCCGTAATGCTGCCCAAGGCTGCGCAGTCGCACTCGCGGCAAAGCGTACTGCGCAGCCGCGGCTCAAGGCGGCGGCCATCTTACTTGTGGCATACATGCGACCCGTTCAGTGGGGTCGGGCCGAGCCATGAGGGAACGAAAAGGGCTGCAATGACGGCAGAACGGTGCGGGGGACGCGCTGGACGTCGTCTGTGGATTCTGATATTAAAAAGGTATAGTGTCATTTTCTTGTTTTTGGCCTCGGAAGTCCTTTAACCTTCCCAGCGTTCAATTTCCCCAGGATTTCTGTGCAAACAGTGATAAAATTTATTTTTAAAACTTTTTTTTTCCTGTAACTTGCCAAAATGTGTCAAGCAAGGGTCTAGTATACAGTGCAGGAGAGTATTGATGTGTATGCATGTTTATACTGTTCACAGCATGTTTTTTTGAACGGACATTTCTGTCCATACCGCTAGGAGGGTTAAGCTGCAAAAAAGAAGTTAGATACTCACCTATGGAGAGTGAAGGCTCTAGGTCCTATAGATCCTTCCTGCTGGTCCTTGCGTTCCAACGATGTTACCCCGGTTTGAATCCCCCACCGCGGAAGTCTTTGGGAGCCCGAGTGCTGCCGAAGATGGGCAGCTCTGTACTGTGCATTCGTGAGCACGCAAGAGAGCGCGTTCGTGCATGCGCTGTACAGAGCCGTCTGTCTTCCGGAGTACTCAGGCTCCCAAAGACATCCAAGGCCTCCTGCGGTGGCAGAGAGCATTATTC
The DNA here is from genome assembly GCF_040937935.1 of Hyperolius riggenbachi. NCBI lineage: Eukaryota > Metazoa > Chordata > Amphibia > Anura > Hyperoliidae > Hyperolius > Hyperolius riggenbachi. The sequence goes on from NC_090648.1 coordinate 317,713,210, forward strand.
AATCGATCGGTTGGATACTGCTTACTTGTAACAGCTCTCAAACAATGGGGCCAGGAGGAGGAAGAATGCTCTATAGGACCCAGAGCCATCCCTCTCCATAGGTGAGTATGTGTTTTTTTTGTAGATTTTTTTTTTTTTATCTTTTTTTTTCTTTCAGCTTAGAATTCACTTTAGTGAGAATGTATGAAGGTGAAAACTTATAGAGTTTTTTTTTTTTGTATGATCGTGTGAGGACTTTTGGGTAATTGGTAACCAATGGCTAGATTGACAGAGAGAGGCAGCCTTATGCTACGTACACACATGCGACAACGATCGTTCGTTGAGAACGACGAACGAGCTTTTAATTGATGAAAGAATGACCTGAGTAAAGTTAGTTTTTAAATGTGTGTAACGATCTGATCGTTAGAATGAACGTTACATCACGTAAAGCAACTATTGCGCCTGCGCATAAAAATGAGAAGTTTCAGGGAGAAATAGTGAAATGCGCATGTCAAGCCTAGTACGAACCACCATTTGCAACGATGTACTACTTTTGCAAACGATCGTCGTTGGTTAAAATCCGCCGAGACAGAACTTTCTTTTGTAGCGATTTGGCTCGTTCGTCGTTTGCCTTAATAGTCGGTGGTTCGTTTTTTGTAACGATCGTCGTTAGTAAAGATCGAGGAACGATCGTTACAAACGACTATAGTCGCATGTGTGTACGCACCTTTAGAGGAGCAGGAGAAGGGGTGGATGAGATGCGCAGCAGAGTTTAGTAGGGACTGGAGAGGGGTCTGCTTTTTGGTAGACTGCAAAGGTAGGGTGTTACAGTAGTTAAACGTTTGTTCCACATCTTGTGTACCTGAGTAGTAGATAAAAATATTCAATAAAATATTTTTTTTTCCGCTCTTAAGTTTTGTTTAAATGGTTTAGGAATTCAGGTTGACAGTATGTATTAGCATTGCAGCTATTGTCTGTTTTCACACTGTGATTTGCCGTCAGTTTTAATGTACATCCATGTTAATCATTTGACTTGTACACATTCAATGTGTTTTTATATGCATATCTGTTTTTTTTGTTTAAGTGGCCGCAGAGCCTCACATTTTAGCACTTATAAATGTGTATCTTATGCATCAGAAACTTGCACATAAAAATGCATATACTAATGTATGTTAAGTTTTGCTAGTCATGTGCCTGAAAAAAAAAAAGGTCCAGAGGCTTCCTGGATCCTTTTACAGCCTGCCAATCCAGCGAAGGGACCTTCTCAACCTATGTGACTTGCACCAGTTGTGTAAGTTTCTTCAGGTCTCTCTATTGGCCATGTCCAGACAAATTCCCACTGTTTGTGGCCTATTGTGTCCAGAATCGTAGCAACTGCAGTACTATATACACCCAGCCTGTCGTTGTGTGGACGCTAACAGTTGTACTTTTCAGATGGCGTTTCTGGATCACAGAGGCCTACGCCACACAAGTCCTAAAGTTCGCAGTAGGACTGCTTACCTGTTTTCAAGATTTGTGAAGTCACTTCAGTAAGTAAAGCTTTCAAATTAGTCATGTATATTGATTCACATAGCCCTGAATAACAGAATTTATAGTGCAAGGTCAACTAAGGACAAATCTGCAGTGATTCCCCACTTGTGAGCTGCACAAGGAAACCCTGCTTATCCTTCTAGTGCCTTGCCCTCCAGATGGCACTTCGGTGGAAATCTAGACGGCTTGCTCAGATTTTTCGAACACACAGCCAAATCACTATAGCCTTGCACGGCTTAGCGAGTCACGCTGCGGCTATGCAGCAGAACAGCAGCCACGGCCAAATCGGAAATGTCCATGGATCCCAGTGAAAGCTCAAGCTGAGTACGCAGTTAAAATGCATTTCTGAATGTGCCCATATTAAATTAGATTGAGCTCTGCTTGCCCTGTGCTTTTGTTGCTGTACACATACACTTGGGTCACTATATTCTACACTTTGCGGGTCTGATAGCTTTCCTGTGTCTCCCCTTGCATAACCCATCACAGCAGTCACTAGCTTTTTGTGGAAGCATTATTAAACACTTTTTCCAGGACTCCAGGACGTCTCAGGACAGCAACCCTGAGACTTGTCTCCTTCCATTCGAGATTGGACAGGACGCTAGTTAAAACATTAACATAATGTGATTAGGCAGACACAGGCATCATATATAAGCCAGCATTCCCTTACCCTCCTCAGTTGTTTCCTGTCTAGCAGGATGCTGGTTTGTAGGAGGGGCTGGCTATCCATGAGGGAGCTTCAGGGGCCGCGACTGCCACGTTGCGCTGGTCAGTCTGAGCTAAGCGCGGGTGCTGGCTGCTCGCATCTGCCTCTCCCCGCATAGTGCGCATTACGCTGAACGGACTTCCGCCGAAGAACTTCCGCCGGAAGTTCGCGCGGATCACATGACTGAGGCATCAAGTGACCGGCTGAGGAGGAAGCAGGAAATCAGCCCGGCGTGCGCTCCAACAGTTTCTTCGCCGCAGTGAGAGCTAGTCTGCTCTGCATCAGGTAAATACTTATGCATATACTTTTATATGTTTGGGCGGAGTACCTTGATAACTGTGGTATTTTTTTGAGGATTGTCAGGCTTCAGCTATTTCCTTTTGTCTGTGTCTTACAGCCAAAGAATGTTAAATCAGATTCTAGACACGGCAGACAGGATAAGTCTGCGAAGACTGATCAGCCTGATAAATCGACATCCTCTGAGTCTAAAGCTGTGGCTAAATCAAAGAAATGTGCAGTGTGTGGTAATCGTATGCCTGACTCAGCAAAGCATCTGTGTCAATCTTGCACTGAAAAAGTTGTTAAAGATGAATCCCCTACTTTATTGAAAGATCTAATGGGTTGGATGAAGTCAGAAATGTCATCAGCTATACAGGAGATTAAAAGATCTGCTATATCCCCTGATGTTCCCTCAAGTACCCCCTCTGTTAATCTATCCTCTGATGCACCTATTGCTGGTACTTCCCAGTCACCTGACAGACCACCCAAGAGGAGGAGGTTGAGGTAGACTCAGAAAAGTCTGAGATGTCAGAAGGCGAAATAGATATTTCCTCTTTGGAAAATTTGCCTCAATCCGAAGTAGACGCATCTGAGGGTATAAGTATAAAACCACAGACGTTTGCTTTTTCCACTGATTTTATGAAAGAACTAATTGAAGCTATGCATTGTGCAATGGGCATTACTAGAGAACAAAAGACTTTAACACCTCTAGACCAGATGTATGAAAGTCTTTCGGATACTCAAACATCTTTTATTTCGGTGCATTCCAGTCTAAAAGACATCATCAAGAAAGAATGGTATAATCCGGAAAGAAGAGCTTTCTGGCCTAAATCCTTATCAAAGAGCTATCCGTATAGTCCTGAGGATCAAATTCTGGGGACATTCTCCAAAATTGGATCCAGCCCTGTCCAGGGTCTCCAGAAGGTCTGAACTTCAGTTTGAAGATTTCGGCAATCTCAGGGACCCCATAGATAAAAAGATGGACAATATTTTAAGACGAGGGTGGGAAGCTGTTACACTAAACTTTAAGCCATCCATAGCTTCTACCGCAGACTCTAGATCTCTAAAATCTGGTTGTCTGACGTACAAACTCAGATTGCAACAGGAATCCCTAGGGAAGAGATCCTTAACTCCTTTCCAAAAATTCTACATGCCACCAACTATCTAACCGATGCCGCGGACGATTCAGTCCGCCTTACCGCCAGAGCCTCTGCTTTAGTAAATACAGCCAGACGAGGCATTTGGGTTAAGACCTGGCAAGGAGATACATCATCAAAATCTAAACTATGTGGGGTCCCCTGTGAGGGTAATCTTCTCTTTGGTTCTAAACTAGACTAAATTTTAGAAAGGTCCTCAGATAGGAAAAAGAACTTTCCCGTCAAAAGACGTAACTTTCGAACAAACCGTTACTTTCGTGACTCAGGTGAAACAGAAAATAGAACAGGCCCCAGAAGAAGATGGCCTTCCAATAGAATGCAGCGTTCAAAACCCGGCCTACCTTATACACCTTCCAATCAACAGCCTAAACAATGACGCCAGGATTCCAGTGGGAGGCAGGGCATCTCACTTCTTCGAACACTGGCAGGAACAGTTTCACAAAATATGGCTACTAAACATCATACTCCAAGGTTACAAGATAGTTTGCATATTCCCCACCAAGCCAATTCTTGGTAACCCCCCCCCTCCCCCCCCCAAAGAGATCAAGTACAAAATCCAGCTCTACAAAACGAGGTAGCATCACTCATATCCAAGAGGGTAATTCGCCAGCATCCAAAGTGTCAGGAAGGACAAGGTTTTTACTCTCCTGTTTTCCTAGTAACAAAGCCGCAGGGAACCTATCGATTCATCCTCAACTTAAGGCGGTTGAACAAGTTGATTCGATACAGGAAATTCCGTATGGACAACATCCACTCAGTCCTGAACCTGCTACAGGAAAATTGTTTTCTAGCGTCCATGGATCTAAAAGACGCCTATCTGCATCTTCCTATACATCTAAGCTCCCAGTGTTACCTGAGGTTTGCGGTGGTGTTACAAGGAGAGGTAAGACATTTGCAGTTTAAATCCTCGTTGATGTTGAATTCTGTTCTTTCTTTTCAGAGCTCAAGCACCATCTCTCTGAGGAAAGCTATGGCTCTACTGGGTACCTTGACAGCAGCCTTCCCGGCCGTACAATGGGGTCAGTTCCACTCCAGAACTTTACAGAACTGGATCCTATCAAAATGGGACAGGCGACAAACCTCTTTGGACAAGAAAGTAATAATCCCCTGGAGTGTAAAACAGTCGCTAGACTGGTGGTTAGATCACGATCATCTGTGTGTAGGGAATCTCTGGAAATGTCCGCAACAAACACTAATCACAACAGACGCAAGCTCATGGAGATGGGGAGTTTACCTGGGACAGATACCAGCTCAGGGTCAGTGGTCAACACTGATTCAGAGGAGATCCTCGAATTACAGGGAACTGCGGGCTGTTTGGGAAGCTCTTCAGTCTTTCAGCCTTCTTATCCACCATCATGATGTGATAATCAGGACGGACAACATCACAGTGGTGGCTTACCTCAACTGGCAAGGAGGTACAAGGAGTGAATCATTATGGAGTCTAACCTCAAAAATACTATTCTGGGCAGAAAGGAATCTAAATTCCCTAAGAGCTATCCACCTGAAAGGAACTCTGAATTGTATAACGGACTATCTGAGCAGGAGAAAAATCTATCAGGACGAATGGTCCCTAAACGGCCAAGTCTTCAATCAGATCACGCACCGTTGGGGAACACCAGAAGTGGACATGTTCGCAAGGAGAAGCAATGCCAAATGTCCTCAGTTCGGCTCCCTGTGTCCTCAGGACAATCCCTGGGTCCTGGACGCCTTCTCGGTCAAGTGGAACAGTCATCATCTATACCTATTTCCTCCTTTGGGACTGATTTCAAAGGTACTGAGCAAGATTCAGCGAGACCGGGCCCAAGAAATCTTGGTGGTTCCATTCTGGCCCAAAAGATCCTGGTTTGTTCTACTACAGAGTTTAGCATCAGATCATCTGACCCTGCCAGATCGACCACACCTGTTGAGCCAGGGTCCGATTCTTCATCACAATCCAGGGATCCTTCATCTTTCTGCTTGGAGCCTGAATGGCAATTATTGAAAAAGGGGTTTTCTAACAAGTTATCTGAAACACTTATCCAGAGCAGGAAGAAAGTGACAAGATTTATGCTAAAGCTTGGAATATCTACAACAACTGGTGTGCTATTAAAGCTAAAGATCCAGCCCTCTCTTCTTCAGTTCTTGAGTTTTTGCAAGAGGGATTCCAAAAAGGCCTCAGCGCAAGTACTCTGAAAGTTCAAACCTCAGCACTGAGTGTGTTCTTAGAGAGAAGACTGGCGGAAGAGGAATATGTTATTCGTTTCTTCAGGGCACTTAAGAGACTAAGACCTGTGGTGCATATAAAGGTACCTACATGGGACTTAAACACAGTATTACAAGCTTTGTGTGATCCTCCCTTTGAACCTATCGCTGATATCTCGGAAAAACATCTCACCTTGAAGACTGCTTTTCTTCTGGCTATAACCTCAGCACGAAGAGTAGGAGAGTTACAGGCATTATCGATCAATGAACCATACTGTGTCATTTCGGAGGATCGAATCCCTCTTCGTTTAGACATCTCTTTTTTGCCTAAGATTGTCTCCAAATTTCATACATCTCAGGAGATCCTGTTACCAACTTTCTGCAGTAACCCATCAAACCAGAAAGAGGAGAAGATGCACTGTTTAGATGTGAAAAGGTGTTTAATACAATATATTCAGCGATCCAAATCTTGGAGGAAATCCAACGCTTTGTTGGTTCTCTTTGCTGGAAAATGTCGTGGAAAACGAGCTTCTAAATCATCCATAGCAAGATGGATCAGACAGGCCATTACTTTATCCTATCTGCAACAAGGAAAACTATTACCAGGTCCAGTGAAGGCACATTCGACCAGAGCAGTCTCAACGTCATGGGCAGAGAGGGCAGGAGCTACTATAGAGCAAATTTGTAAAGTGGCTACCTGGTCAAGCCACAATACAGGGAGTGCAGAATTATTAGGCAAATGAGTATTTTGACCACATCATCCTCTCTATGCATGTTGTCTTACTCCAAGCTGTATAGGCTCAAAAGCCTACTACCAATTAAGCATATTAGGTGATGGGCATCTCTGTAATGAGAAGGGGTGTGGTCTAATGACATCAACACCCTATATCAGGTGTGTATAATTATTAGGCAACTTCCTTTCCTTTGGCAAAATGGGTCAAAAGGAGGACTTGACAGGCTCAGAAAAGTCAGAAATAGTGAGATATCTTGCAAAGGGATGCAGCACTCTTAAAATTGCAAAGCTTCTGAAGCGTGATCATCGAACAATCAAGCGTTTCATTCAAAATAGTCAACAGGGTCGCAAGAAGCGTGTGGAAAAGCCAAGGCACAAAATAACTGCCCATGAACTGAGAAAAGTCAAGCGTACAGCTGCCAAGATGCCAGTTGCCACCAGTTTGGCCATATTTCAGAGCTGCAAAATCGCTGGAGTGCCCAAAAGCACAAGGTGTGCAATACTCAAAGACATGGCCAAGGTAAGAAAGGCTGAAAGACGACCACCACTGAACAAGACACAGAAGCTGAAATGTCAAGACTGGGCCAAGAAATATCTCAAGACGATTTTTCTAAGGTTTTATGGACTGATGAAATGAGTGAGTCTTGATGGGCCAGATGGATGGGCCAGTGGCTGGATTGGTAAAGGGCAGAGAGCTCCAGTCCGACTCAGAGGCCAGCAAGGTGGAGGCGGAGTACTGGTTTGGGCTGGTATCATCAAAGATGAGCTTGTGGGGCCTTTTGGGGTTGAGGATGGAGTCAAGCTCAACTCCCAGTCCTACTGCCAGTTTCTGGAAGGCACCTTCTTCAAGCAGTACAGGAAGAAGTCTGCATCCTTCAAGAAAAACATGATTTTCATGCAGGACAATGCTCCATCACACGCGTCCAAGTACTCCACAGCGTGGCTGGCAAGAAAGGGTATAAAAGAAGACAAACTAATGACATGGCCTCCTAGTTCACCTGATCTGAACCCCATTGAGAACCTGTGGTCCATCATAAAATGTGAGATTTACAAGGAGGGAAAACCGTACACCTCTCTGAACAGTGTCTGGGAGGCTGTGGTTGCTGCTGCACGCAATGTTGATGGTGAACAGATCAAAACACTGACAGAATGCATGGATGGCAGGCTTTTGAGTGTCCTTGCAAAGAAAGGTGGCTATATTGTTCACTGATTTGTTTTTGTTTTGTTTTTGAAGGTCAGAAATGTATATTTGTGAATGTTGAGATGTTATATTGCTTTCACTGGTAAAAATAAATAATTGAAATGGGTATATATTTGTTTTTTGTTAAGTTGCCTAATAATCATGCACAGTAATAGTCACCTGCACACACAGATATCCCCCTAAAATAGCTAAAACTAAAAACAAACTAAAAACTACTTTCAAAAATATTCAGCTTTGATATTGAGTTTTTTGGGTTCACTGAGAACATGGTTGTTGTTCAATAATAAAATTATTCCTCAAAAATACAACTTGCCTAATAATTCTGCACTCCCTGTACGTTTGTTAAACATTATAGACTGGATTTAACCTCTAATTCTGATTTATGTTTTGGTAGACGAGTTCTGCAGGCTGTAATCCCTCCCTGATAAAGTTCTTGTTTATCATCTCAGGGTTGCTGTCCTGAGACGTCCTGGAAAGACAAACTTACTTGTGGTAACGTCTTTTCCAGGAGTCGGAAGGACAGCACCCTAACTACCCACCCGGATGTTGTAAAATATTAAAATTTATTGTTGAAGCATCATTCTGTGTGGAGTCTTTTTTTTATTACTGAGGGTAAGGGAATGCTGGCTTATATATGATGCCTGTGCCTGCCTAATCACATTATGTTAATGTTTTAACTAGCATCCTGTCCAATCTCGAATGGAAGGAGACAAGTCTCAGGGTTGCTGTCCTTCCGACTCCTGGAAAAGACGTTACCACAAGTAAGTTTGTCTTTTATGTTTGTTTGTTTTTTTCCTGTACCTCAAGTTGAAATTAGAAATTAAGACGCATGAAGAGAATGGATTGCAAAAAGAACTGATCCTTTAGCGTCAAAAATCTGTAATGAGTAAATTGAATAAACATGCCAACTTTTATTGCAATTTTGGCAACACAACACTGCTTTCTTCTGTTCTACCAGCATGTCAGTGAGAGTATGCACATTGGCAGTTGCTTGTGTGTAAGCCAAGCATTTACTGCAAGAACGAAAATTATTGCATGCAACATCACTTTGCTCAACAGCTGTCCTAGAGTGGTATCAGTTGGGTACAGTGCTTTGCAAGCGATGGACATGGAAGGTCTGCAATGGCTAATCGGCAGTAAATGGCAGTGATGTCTACCATAAACTGATATGAAATCTGTGAAAAGGCTGTTACTGGAAGATGAATTTTGGGTCCAGCCAGATTCACATGAGTATAGTACCTGAGGGAAGGAGGGGCGGCATTGGTAAATGCCATTTCGTGGAATACACTGCTCAATGAGTGATTATGAAAACAAAACCTTGATTCTGTCCCCAAAATTGCAGTAAAAACATTCTCACTATTTGGTTTATACTGAAGTTTAAATAAAAAAAAAAATAAAAAAAAAGTTGTCTGTGGAAATTGGTATAAGTTTTTTGTTTCTCCTTTGTGTATTTTGGTGAGGCGTTCGTTTGGGACTTGTAAGTGGTTTGAATAGCATGATCTTGCTCATTATCTTTATGTGCTTCTTTTTCTTAGTAAACACATGAATGCTTTTGTAGAAGATATTCTGAGTAGGATTCAAGACCTTCTTGCACTGTCTCCACCTGTAAGTCTATGCATTCATTCTTCATGTATCAGTAATCTTTTTCTAAATTGTATAGACATGGCAGAAAGTCTAATGAATTGGCACAAAGAAATTAAACATTTTAGTAAAAAAATTTTTATATCAGACCAAATAAAAATTTCATTGGAGTAATGTTCCTGAAAACGATAGTTTGGTTCTTAGAGCGTCAAGAATGCATATTATGTGGAAACATTTTCCTTTATGGCCCAGGTATCCAGTAGATCCAGATCCAAATAGAGTAAACTGGCTACATACAGTTTCATAGGTGCATGATTTCACTTGTCACAGCATAGGTTGCTGAGGGAGATTCTGCAGAAAGTTTTTCTTTAAGTTGGCCAAGTATCAAATTAAAGGTGGCCATACAATAAAATATCCAATTGTGCAGCAATTCTATAAACGATCCCTTGTACAGAATCTCAAAACCCATGTCTGTTTTCTTATTGGAGTGAGAAATCTGATCGATTTTTCCAATGTTTTTCAATAACACAATGTGGAGTGACAAACTTCTGTACATTTTCTTTCAGATAATTGAATGATGTAGGATAGATTGTTAATTTCTCAATTTATAAACCCAAGCAAACTTTCCTGTTTTCAAACATTTTTTTTTTCATTTACACCAGTATAATTGCAAAAAAAGTTGTTCTTTTTTCTTTTCATAATGGGGGGGGGGGGTCATTTTTCAAACACAACACTATCAGTCAGAAAAATTGACTGTAGTTCTCGAATTAGAGAGGAATATAAAAATTATGTTTGAAAAGACTTTGAGCTAGTAAAAATAGTATAGGTAACAAAAGTACTATTTAATAAAAATGAATGCTTTTTAGAAACATTTTCATCATTTTAAATAATGGCTTACTAAAGTTAAGACTGGATCCAACAAAAAGCACTGTTGCAGACAGATCCTGTTAATTGTCATCGTTCTTTGTATGTGTCTGGGGCACAGACACAGCGCTGACGTTTGTGCCGTGGATGGCGGCCGTGCATGGCAGGAAACCTATACATTGTGGTCCCAGTCTTAGCCTCCTTGGTGGTGTTATTAGTTCTGAATTTTAGGGTCTAAAAGCTGTAAGATTTCTTTCCAGTTTTAGACCCTAAAATGCAAAACTAAGCACACGCCCAGAAACTGCTCTGTGTTTACTGCAGCATTTTTATGATTTTGGATCTCGAAGGGGTCTCGCAAAGCTTTTGCAGAAAGTGATATGAAGTTACTTAATGGGAACCCAAGGTGGGACATATGGAGGCTGACCTATTTATTTCCAATTAAACAAAGCATATTGCCTGCCTTTCCTGCTAATCCTCTGCTTCTAATACATTTTGCCATAAACACTGAACAAGCATGCACATCAGATGTTTGGCTGTATAATTGTTTCAGGTTTGTGATTCGGACACTACTTCAGCCAAATAGATCAGTAGGGCTGCCAGGCAACTGGTATTGTTCAAATGGAAATGAATATGGTCGCCTCCATATGTCACCTCAGGTTCCTTTTAACAGCAATGTGAAAAACATGGAATGTGGTGAGCATTCCAAAAGGCCTGAGAGCTGTGATTAATTTGGATTATTTCACTAAATACTGATTTCTGAGCATTCTTTAGTCAACACTGTATTGTTGTTGTTTTTTTCATAGTGTGTGTGGGAGGGGGGTAGAGGATTTAGTTTCTTCAAACATTGCATCATTTCTCTTACTTTGACATATTTTCATTTCCTTTCCTTTGTTCAGGAAAATGGTTTTCAGATGCTGCTGAGTAGCGATGATCAGCTTTTCATATACGAGACTGCTGGTGTACTCATAGTAAATAGTGATTATCCAGCTGAGAGAAAAAATATTCTAATGAGGAATCTGCTCAATCCACTAATGCAAAAGTTCAAAATTTTACTAGGAAAGTTAATGGTGGAGCAAGATGAAAATCAACAGACGGCTCTAGCAGATTGCCTCAATCATGCTGTGGGATTTGCCAGGTGGGTTTAAAATTGTTTGAAATATAGGTTGATCTTAATCATCAAAGATTTAACCCCACATTGAAAGTGTTACACAAATAGGTGATTAGCGGATATCAAGCCTATAGAACAAATGTACAGAATCCTCTTCTCCTGTAAATTTAGAATGACCTGCCCAGTCATCTTCTTGGAAATGATTCCCGGGGTCCCTGTCCAGAGCATTGCTTTGAGTTGTTTTGACTTAGAGAAACTGTGACCAAGAATTGATCTTCATCCCAATCAGTAGCTGACAGCCCCTTTCCCGTGAGAAATATTTTCCTTTTCAAAAACAGATCATCAGGGGGCTCTGGCTGATATTGTGGTGAAACCCCTCCCACAGTTTCTTGTCTGTGAACCTCATTGCATTGTGGGAAATAACCGCTGTTTACAGCTGGGTCCAACTGCCAAAAAAAACAGCATCTCCTTCCACTGACATCACCAGCCAGCATTAAAAATGTCACCATGTGGTAAATGTTAGAATGTAAATCAGGGGGAGGAAAGATTTTACAACAGGGAAACACTGACTAAATCATTTATACATAATTATTGTAAGAATTAAGCACTTTTTTATTACATTATTTTCACTGGAGTTCCTCTTTAAAGGGAACCTTACCTGAGAGGGATATGGATGTTTCCTTTTTAAAGTCAAAAAGTGTAAATACCACCGACACTCCGGGATTCCTAGCCGTATCACTGGGGGTAGGAAATGACAGATTCTCAAACGCCACCTTGATTAATTATTTAGATACTGCGTGCTCATGATTAATAGGCTAGTGTATACATAAAGGATCAGCATCATGAAGAAAAAAGAAGAAAATTGCATCAGGCACTGCAGTTGATTGTTTTAAAAGTGTTTTCAGTGTGATTGAAATCACCACTTGTATAAAAATCTTGCGTTCAAAGAGGTAGGTACAAAAATCATGTGCAGACAACTTGTGCTTTCAAATATTGGCATGAGATGGATGTCCTACCATATCAGAGGGTGGCGGTGGTGGGTGCAGGGCAAAAACGATAGCCAATATTTGAAAGCACAAGTTGTCTGCACATGATTTTTGTACCTACCTCTTTGAACGCAATATTTTTATACAAGTGGTGATTTCAATCACACTGAAAACACTTTTAAAACATAATCAACTGCAGTGCCTGATGCAATTTTCTTCTTTTTTCTTCATGATACTAAACTACCAGTTACTTGGCACTCCTGCTGATCTATTTGGCTGCAGTAGTGGCTGAATCACACACCTGAAACAAGCATGCAGCTAATCCAGTCCGACTTCAGTCACCTGATCTGCATGCTTGTTGAGTGAGCTGTGGCTAAAAGTATTAGAGACACAGGATCAGCAGGAGTGTCAGGCAACTGGTATTATTTTAAAAGGAAAAATCCATAACATTCTTAGTTTAGGATCCCTTTACATTTCTTAATCCCTTTCACATTTACATTAACTAAGATTCTTTAGTTGCGTCTAAAATGTCCTATCTCTCTGCAAAAAAGTGAGTTTAACCCCTTTCCCCTATTAGCTATACCTGGTTGTGATAATTTTCTGATTTACTCTTTAGCCTAATTGTTCGCAACCGTCATTTTAAGTATCTTTTAGCCAATAGCACTAGAATTTGTCAGAGTAGTGGTATGAGCAAGTGCTGAATTCCTTGGGAGACCAGGGCCTGCAGGGAAGCTTTTTGGTGCTGGAGCATGTTTCCTGATGAGAATGGTTGTGGCTCCAGTATGTTCATCAGTATAGCCAAGAAAAAAAAACATTCCTCCATCTTCCCTCCAGGCTCCAGGAGTACAGAATATTCAGGGAAGGGAGGAATTAATCTTTGTCCTTGTGGTGTTTTATAGAGATTGTACCACATCCTGGAGGGCATTAAAGAGACACTAAAGCGAAAAAAATTGAGGATTTGTTTGTGTAGTACGGCTAAGAAATAAAGGAGCAGAGACATGAGTCTAAAATTGTTTCCAGGACAGGAAGAGTTAAGAAACTCCAGTTTTTATCTATGCAAAAGAGCCATTAAGCTCCACGACTTTCAAAGTCGCAGAGAGCTCTGTTTTCTGAAGCTTTTTATCTGAAGTATCAGTCACTGTATTTAACATTTCACTAGCCTGCTCTGTAAAATCATTTAAAATGCTGAGTAGTGTGTAAACTGCAAATATTAGAGAATGATGCAATGTTGTAAAAAAAAAAAAAAACCTATATAAATGAAAAATAAAAATGAGAATATTTTCTTTGCTACTAATATTCTAGTAATTATCCGTACTACACAACCAATTTATTAGATCATATTTTTTTTTTTTCACTTCAGTGTCTCTTTAAACCCTGTAATTTGTAGTTGGGTCTCCTTTTAAAATAAAAGATCTGTACCCGAATTTTTTTTTCCTGTTTGAAGCAAGTTAAATTGGGTTTTAAATGCAGATTTTGTAGTTTTAATAGAGACCTATGTCCATACAATGATTTCCATGTTTACAAGCATGCAATTGTTGTTGTTTTTTTTGTTTGTTTTGCTCTTTAGATAAACACAAATATATTGAATCCCTTTTCTAAATTTTTAGTGGTGTGAATTGAATAGATGCATTGTAATGTTTATATGCTTTTATCTCTTGCAGCCGCACAAGTAAAGCTTTCAGTAACAAGCAGACAGTGAAGCAGTGCGGCTGTTCTGGAGTGTATATGGACTGTTTACAAAGCTTTTTGCCTGCTCTGAGTTGTCCTGTTCAGAAGGAAACACTTAGAGGTGGTGTCCGCACCTTCCTGCATCGTATGATCATCTGTTTGGAAGAGGAAGTGCTTCCTTTTATCCCTACTGCTTCAGAACATATGTTGAAAGACTGTGAAGCAAAGGACCTACAAGAATTCATTCCTCTTATTAACCAAATTACTGCCAAATTCAAGGTATCTATTGTTCTGTTCATATTAGATCCTGGTATGTTCTAACCAGGTGCCAAGCTGTGTTGTAGTCAGGTGATTAAGTTGTGTCCCTGCAAGGCTTTGCATTCACAGACTGACAAATCAATTTGGCCAAGCGACAACCATAAACATTGTTTTACCCACTTACCATGCCCTCTGTCTCCTGTC
>NC_090648.1:319170141-319182445 GCF_040937935.1 Hyperolius riggenbachi
GAGGATAAGAGGTTATCTCTATTTTCTATGGTCCTGGGTACCTGCCTACCTGGAGGTTGTGTATTCTCACCATTTATGTTGGCTACCTCTGAATACTGCAGTTCTCTCCTACAGAAGTGAATACTTGTAGATTAACGTGGACCTGAACTCTTGCACAGGACAGAAGGAAAACAGATGCTTCCTGTATGTATTTAGAGAGTTTAGCATATTTAATTCCCCCTCATTTGTGTTTTAATCACAAGTTGTAATTTGATCTCTCCCCTGGGTCACCTGACTGCTTCGGCATCGATGGCACATAAGCTCATTTGAAAGCACAGGCAACAATATGTTAACAATGTGTCTGTTTCCATGAATCAGGAAGTAGAAATGGTGCAGATATATTTTAGGATTTGTATCAGGTGTAACAAAGAAATGTTTTTTTTGTTTTGTTTTGTTTAAAGGTTATTATGCTGTTGTGTATCTTTTAGAGCAGAGAGGAGTTCTGAGTTCAGGTCCACTTTAAATGGCTTCTGCTCATACTGGATCTGTAGTGTGTGATTGTATGTCTATAATAGGGACATTACTTTTTATGTTTTTTTGGGTGCTGGGATTGATGTGAATGATTTTTATGTATACTCTCAAGAGCGGTGTAATAAATCTACATAATATAAATAATAGAAATGATCCCTCATTCCTCTTAGCAATGAGAATCGTCTCAATATTGCAGTATTTAGCATACTATATTGTTTGTGATTCCTAAAGTCAATCTTCAGCCCACAGTGGAAATCATCAGAGAATCTTCCAGAAAGTTACACCAACGCACTGTAAGGACTTTTCTTCCTTCAAGTTTGTTTGGAGCATATTGGATACAGATTTTTCTTTCTGTAAAGGCCTTCGTAATTGGATAAATCCCAGGGTCCTGGTTACAAATGAGCTTTAAAGAGTATAGCTGATGCCTACATTTTGTCTAATTGTTAGCAATTAAATTGGTCACTAAAAATATCCTGCAGGCCACTGGATTAGTTAGTCCGGCTCCTAAATTGCACATTAGTTTGTTCAAACTGTGTAAGTTTTTAAAAAAGCGGTGCTCAAAGTGGGGATTTTCTCTGCCCCGTTAATGTTTTCAATCATGCTATGTCTGTCCCAGAACCCATTCATGTTTTTTGCCAGTTAAAGTGGATCCGAGATGAACTTTGCATAATTGTGTTCCTTTCCTATTGTTTATAGGGCATTCATCAAGCCAAATACTATTTTGTTTTTGTTTTTATACTCTAATTCCCTATAAACTAAACAAGCCACACCCACAGGTTTTTAGAGAGCCAATACACTTTCAGACAGTAGCAAGGGCTCATGGAAGCTCAGTCTGGGCAGGAGGAGGGGGAGGTATTACTAGTCAGAGATTTTAGAGGCAGAGGGGAGGAGGAAGGAGGAGGCGGGATTAGGTTTTTTTGCTCAAGATGCAGATAAGCCTGCCTCTGTGTAATGTTTACAAACAACATGGCTGCTGTCATTGTATCACAGGAAGAAATAATCATATTCAATTAAAGCTGTTTGCAGCTATATTTGCTGTGTAAACTATCTAAACTTTAGAGAAGATATCTAGACAAGTTACTTGTTATAGATAGTTTTTCATCTCGGATCCGCTTTAAGTGATTATGAAGTTTTTGTAGCTGTTGTGACATAAATATGGCCTTTGGGAGCGATTGTCAAATCCTCAGATACACGAGTGATATTTTTATTCCAGTCATTTGTAGGCTATATTGAGTCACATCCTTTTTGTACATCCGCTGCAAATCTAACATGCAAGAAAACGTTTTCTTACTAGAGATGAATGAATAAAATGAGTTTCTTCCATCTTCTTGTGAAAAATTGGCTAGTTTCTTTTGAAATGCAAAGATCACTGTGAGTATTGGTAAAAGGTTTTTAATTTTAGTAAAGGTTGAATCAGGAATTGGGTCTTTCCTTACACAGTTTTCATATTTGATGCCGCTATTCCACAGAAATTCCCTTTATAAGAGTTGGTCACATAAATCAGAGATTCATGAAAAAACAATTTAGAGTTTCTGCTCCTAAACTTACTCACCCACCACCTCCTCCTGTTCACTCTGTGCAGCATAGGGAGGAGGTAGGCCGCGATAGCCCTGCAGTCATAGGAAAAGACTGGCTGGTGCCCCCTCCTAGCTCTTCCTGCACTACCTCCTGTAGCTGAAAGTAGGATAGAAGGAGAAGTTTAAACAGTGCTGACTGCAATTCAGCCCAACCGAGCTGAAGATGCCATTCACATAGGAAGTCAGCATTGCAAACCCAACCAGCCATGTGATGAAAGAATAAATAAGAAATGGTTTACATGCAATGCACAAATCCATGTTTGCCAACACTTCAAACTGCTGTACAACTAAATGAATATTCAGTTGTTGGTTTCCAATCTGACTAATAGATTCTACCCTTCATACTTTTAAATCTAATCATTTGATTTGATGTAGATATTGGCAGACATATGGTGGTGAGAGATATACTAGACTCTTATAATGATCTATTAGGAAAAGTTTATTAAAGCTTGTCACATTCTTGAAGGAGGAAGAGGTCAGAACTGTGGATTTCTGCTTCCTGGTAATAGGGAACTGTGTATAGATTACTGATTGTTTGCATTGACTGGTGAATTATAATAGTTGCACCTAATTGCTTTAGTGAGTAAATTAAGTTTCTCAAAAATAGTGTCATGAATAATGATGGTATGTTTTTACTTTCACAGATATCAAGAAGCCTCCAGTAGCCCCGAAGCCAAAACATGTACTGGTCCAGAAACCCAGCCCACCACCTATTGCTCCTAAGCCAGATGTTGTTCAGTCCAAAGTGACACCAGCTTCAAAGAAATCAAAGCCGACAATTGCTCCAAAGCCAAAGGTTGTCCAGAGTTCATCTGTCCCGGAAGAGCAGCAGCAATCAGCCATTAAATCTAATAGTATTAGCAAAGATGAACCCCAAGGCTCTAAATCTGAAAATGCAATTTACAAGCAAGAAATATCAGCCAATGATGAAAGTTCCACATATATCATTTCACCTTGTTCTTGCTCTTTGGACTGCAGTCACAGACTTGGAAATGGGGAATACTGTCAGAAAACCCAAAAGGTAATTGAACAGCTGGAAAACTTAGAAAATAAAAAAATGTGTGGGCAGGCAGTTCCTTGTGCAAGAGCGAGACGGAAACCTTGCAGTCAACATGCCAAGCTGGCAAAAGCAAACCAAG
Organism: Hyperolius riggenbachi; assembly: GCF_040937935.1. NCBI lineage: Eukaryota > Metazoa > Chordata > Amphibia > Anura > Hyperoliidae > Hyperolius > Hyperolius riggenbachi. The sequence goes on from NC_090648.1 coordinate 319,173,368, forward strand.
TTATTCTGAAGGCCAGCATTTTAGAAGACAAGGTCAAGGATGTTTTAACTCAAAATGTCTTCACAAATGGTTACACCTGCAAACAAGAAATCTCTGACAAAGGCGCTAAGACAACAGGTAACAATGTCATTGAATTTAAACCAGAATCCAACAAATGCATCTTGGGATTTTCAAATCCTGATGGACCTACTAAGATAAAAAATCATAATGCGTCAACAAAAGAGTCTTCCATTCCTCCTACTCAAAGCATTGTGGCTCTTTCGAACCTTGAAACAACTGACACTGTGAAAGAGAACAATGGTATGCCACTGACCAACAAACCTTTAGGTACAGAAGATGGCGAACAGTCCAAATGTCCGCCACCACCACTTAAGACTCTTCCAATTCCAAAACCAAGGAAATTGCGCACACAGTGCCTAGTAAGACAAGACTGCATTGATAGTACTGCTGAAAACCATGAACAAGAACATTTAGGTGCCAGTTTACAAACAAATCTTCAACATGGACAGAATAACTCTGACCAATCCACAGAAAACTGCATCACACCTAACACCTCAGCTGCAAAGTGTGAGTCTAATGATGGCAATTCAAGTATAGTTCCAGTGCCAGTTGATGCTGAAGGTGAAAGTGATACCAATCCTCTGGATGAAGAAAACAGTCATTTTAAAAGATGTAGTACACTGTCAATGAGCTTGCCTAAACAACTGAAACTTGTATATGAACAACTGCCACTGCGAAATGCTGTCATGGAAAAGCACCATGTTCTCAACACATCGGCTGCCAGCTCACCAAAAGTTGCTCCAAAGAAGCCACAAAGGTTCAGCTTACCTGCCCCAGGTATGCTAAAGAAGGCTGCTTCAGAGGAGAAGCTTTCCAGCTGTAATGATGACAGTTCTCCATACAGTACTTCAAGGCATGGAGAGATTACCCCCAAACAATCCCAGTCTTCTGAAAAACCATCATGGAAGTTGCAGCACCCAATTTTACCTTTTCAAGGTAGCCCCGAATCATTCAAAAATGTTTGCAGTAATGGTGGCACAGTTCCGCTCACCAAGCCCAGAGCTAAGTCTTTGTCTTCCGTTGATATGCACAGAATAGAAAACCCCACAATTGAAAGCCCTAAGAAAAGTTCCTTGAAGAAGCTTCTTAATCTGAAATTGTCTGTCTGCGTCATAAAGAGTGATTTTCAGAAGTTCTTGTCTCGCGGTAGTTTGTCAGGTAATGGTGGCTCCTCTGATCTATTCTCTTGTGCTGGAAACTCACCTTCACCTCCTCTAGAGAGGAAGACAAAACCTGCAAAGGCACAATCCGCTGATTCATTCAGCCCTCAGTCCAAGAAGAAACACAAAAACAAGGTTGACCTCAGTGCTGTAAATAACCCCATCTCAAAGTGTTTAGATGACAGTCTGATAATACCACAAAAGCCACAGGAGGCACCTTCAGAAGCCATGCTACATGCTGATATTCCGGAATATGAAAATGTTTGTCATTACGAAGAGATACCAGAATATGAAAACCTGCCAATCACTCTTATCTCAAGCATGAGTGAATGTGATACAACCATTTATGAAGTGGAGGATCCAAATGAATCTGTTTATTCTTCAACACGCATACATGCAAGTCATTTGTAAGTGTCTGTTTTTAACTAATACTTAATTTCTTTCTAGGATTTTCAGATAAGCTATATTTAATTACTATGAAAAATTTCAGCTGAAATTTCTTTACTATTCCAATTTATTTTGTTGATATATTCTTCTGAGGCATTTCCTGTATTGGAAAGGACTGCATTATGTGTAATGTGTACTTTGAATTGGCTAAGGTATAAGAAGGGTGGAGGGCAAAGGTGATCTACCTGTTTTTAATTACAAATCAGGACAGTTTGGATTAAAAAATAAATTAAAAAAAGTCATGACTACACACAAAATAAAAAAATCACAGCTGCTAGTTCACAGCACTAAAGCAGATAATGCTGCTCTATTCTCCTATGTGGGGAGTGGGCTCCAGGGGGAAAAGGTGTGTGTGTGTGTGTGTGTGTGTGTGTGTGTGTGTGTGTGTGTGTGTGTGTGTGTGTGTGTGTGTAACACTGCCATCCTCTGACTGGGAAGGCAGTGTTCTGTTCTTTAACTGCTTACAATGATGCATATTTGAAGCGCTCGAGGGCTACATAAAATGGCAAGGAGGGGCCCTTTTGGCCTGCTGGCCTTGTTTGACACCCATGGTTTAAAATCTAGTAAACAAGAAAGGCCCAGCGTAGGGCGAGCTATGCATATATAATACACCCATGGTTTAAAGAGACTCTAACAAAATTTTCAACCTTATTTCTTCTATTCTATAAGTTCCTAGCAGTGGCGGCTCCAGGATTTTTTTTTAGGGGGTGCTATGCAGGTGTTGGACCAATTTCTGGGGGAGCTGACATTGCGCGCTGCGGCGAAAAATGGGCGTGGTCATGACCGGATGAGGGCGGGGCTAACTGTAATTTAAAGTGAACCCAGGGTGAGAGTGATATGGTGGCTGCCATATTTATTTCCTTTTAAACAACTCTAGTTGCCTGGCAGCCCTGCTGATCTATTTGGCTGCAGTAGTGAATTACACCAGAAACAAGCATGCAGCTAATCTTGTCAGTTCTGACAATATTGTCAGAAACCCCTGACCGGCTGCATGCTTGTTCAGGGTCTATGGTTGAAAGAATTAGAGGCAGAGGACCAACACGGCAGCCAGGCAGCTGGTATTGCTTAAAAGGAGATAAATATGGCAGCCTCAATATTATTCTCACCTCGGGTTCCCTTTAAAAGTGCAACGCCCAAGTTTTGGGGACCCTTTCCCCAGAAAATTCACATAATTGTGCAGGTTTTCTCTAGAAATTACATGGAATGTGAGCAGATTTGAACAAAAAACACGTTCAATAACCCCAATATGCACAACCGTCATCAGATATGACCCCCAATATGAACAACCGTTATTAGATATGACCCCGATATGAACAATCGTTATCAGATATGACCCCAATATGCACAATCTTTATCAGATATGACCCCAATATGCACAATCTTTATCAGATATGACCCCAATATGCACAATCTTTATCAGATATGACCCCAATATGCACAATCTTTATCAGATATGACCCCAATATGCACAATCGTTATCAGATATGACCCCAATATGCACAATCGTTATCAGATATGACCCCAATATGCACAATCGTTATCAGATGTGACCCCAATATGCACAATTGATATCAGATATGACCCCAATATGCACAACCGTTATCAGATATGACCCCAATATGCACAATCTTTATCAGATATGACCCAATATGTACAATCCTCAGCAGATCTGACCCCAATATGCACAATGCTCAGCAGTTCTGACCCCAATATGCACAATGCTCAGCAGTTCTGACCCCAATATGCACAATGCTCAGCAGTTCTGACCCCAATATGCACAATGCTCAGCAGTTCTGACCCCAATATGCTCAATGCTCAGCAGTTCTGACCCCAATATGCACAATGCTCAGCAGTTCTGACCCCAATATGCACAATGCTCAGCAGATCTGACCCCAATATACACAATGCTCAGCAGTTCTGACCACAATCAGCAGCACCACCTGAAAAAGAAAAGAAAAACCCATTTACTCACCTATCAGAAGACCTCCTGTTCCGACCTCCTCCTCTCCCGACCTCCTTGTGGCGCGCAGCTCCCACGATCCTCTTCCTTCACGTGACTTTCTGCCTGCAGCCTGCATTACCCGGCGAGCAGGGCCGGGTAATGCACTCATAACGCGCGTCGGCAAAGTGGCAGCTGCAGGACCAGCGATGCACATCTGCGTCGCTGGCTGCAGGCTAATTAATCAGGAAACAGCCGCTCGCGCGAGCGGCTGCTTCCTGTCAATTCACGGCGGGGGGCTCCGTGAATAGCCTGCGGGCCGCCGATCGCGGCTCGCAGGCTAAATGTAAACACAAGCGGAAATAATTTGCTTTGTTTACATTTGTACAACGCTGCTAACAGTAGCCGCGTTGTACTAGATCAGCGATCCCCAGCCAATCAGTGGCCGGGGATCGCTGTCACATGACAGGCAGGAGCCTGTTAGAGGCTACACAGGACAGATCCGTTCCTGTGCAGCCTCCGATCTCCGGGGAAGGGAGGGAGGAGAGGGGGAATCCTGCGGTGGAGGGGGCTTTGAGGTGCCCCCCCCTCGCCAGCCACACGCAGGCAGGAGCGATCAGACCCCCCCCAGCACATCATCCCACTAGTGGGGAAAAAAGGGGGGCGATCTGGTTGCTCTGCCTGTTTGATCTGTGCTGGGGGCTGTAGAGCCCACCCAGCACAGATCAGCGAAATCAGCGCTGGTCCTTAACCACTTCCCGACCGCTGTATTGACAATTGGCGGCCGGGAAGTGGACCCCGCAAGGACCGCTGTATTGACAAATGGCGGCGGACCTTGTAGGGGCATGGGCGGAGCGATCGCGTCATCCGTGACGCGATCCTCCGCCGGCGCCTGTCTCCGCACACCCGCCGCAACATCCCGCCGGCCATACGGAAGCGCCGGCGGGATGTTAACCCGACGATCGCCGCATACAAAGTGTATAATACACTTTGTAATGTTTACAAAGTGTATTATACAGGATGCCTCCTTCCCTGGTGGTCCCAGTGTCCGATGGACCACCAGGGCAGGCTGCAGCCACCCTATGTCGCACCCAAGCACACTGATTTCTCCCACCCCTGCCCCAGATTACCCACAGCACCCCTCAGACCCCCCCCCTGCTCACCCCCCAGACCCCTGTTTGCACCCAATCACCCCCCTAATCATCCATCAATCACTCCCTGTCACTATCTGTCAACGCTATTTTTTTTACCCCCCCCCCCTACCCCCTCCTGATCACCCCCCACCCCTCAGATTCTCCCCAGACCACCCCCCAGACCCCCCCCCCCTGTGTACTGTATGCATCTATCCCCCCTGATCACCTGTCAATCACCCCCTGTCACTGCCACCCATCAATCAGCCCCTAACCTGCCCCTTGCGGGCAATCTGATCACCCGCCCACACCAATAGATCGCCCGCAGATCCGACATCAGATCACCTCCCAAGTGCAGTGTTTACATCTGTTCTCTCCTCCAAACACCCACTAATTACCCATCAATCACCCCCTGTCACTGCTACCCATCAGATTAGACCCCTGTCTGCCCCTAGGGCACTCAATCACCCGCCCATACCCTCAGAACGCCCTCAGACCCCAGCCCTGATCACCTCGACAGTGTATTGCTTACATCTATTCCCCCCTCTAATCACACCTTGAGACACCCATCAATCACCTCCTGTCACCCCCTAGCACACCTACCCATCAGATCAGGCCCTAATTTGCCCCGTGTGGGCTCCTGATCACTTGGCCAAACCCTCAGATCCCCCTCAGACCCCCTTCCGATCACCTCCCCAGTGCATTGATTGCATCTATTTTCCCCTCTAACCACCCCCTGAGACACCCATCAATCACCTCCTATCACCCCCTAGCACTCCTATCCATCAGATCAGGCCCAATACAACCTGTCATCTAAAAGGCCACCCTGCTTATGACCGGTTCCACAAAATTCGCCCCCTCATAGACCACCTGTCATCAAAATTTGCAGATGCTTATACCCCTGAACAGTCATTTTGAGACATTTGGTTTCCAGACTACTCACGGTTTTGGGCCCGTAAAATGCCAGGGCGGTATAGGAACCCCACAAACTGACCCCATTTTAGAAAAAAGACACCCCAATGTATTCTGTTAGGTGTATGACGAGTTCATAGAAGATTTTATTTTTTGTCAAAAGTTAGCGGAAATTGTTTTTTTTTTTCCACAAAGTGTCATTTTTCACTAACTTGTGACAAAAAATAAAATCTTCTATGAACTCACCATACACCTAACGGAATACCTTGGTGTGTCCTCTTTCTAAAATGGGGTCACTTGTGGGGTTCTTATACTGCCCTGGCATTTTAGGGGCCCTAAACCGTGAGGAGTAGTCTAGAAAACAAATGCCTCAAAATGACCTGTGATTAGGACGTTGGGCCCCTTAGCGCACCTAGGCTGCAAAAAAGTGTCACATGTGGTATCGCCGTACTCAGGAGAAGTAGTATAATGTGTTTTGGGGTGTATTTTTACACATACCCATGCTGGGTGGGAGAAATCTCTCTGTAAATGGACAATTGTGTGTAAAAAAAAAATCAAACAATTGTCATTTACAGAGATATTTCTCCCACCCAGCATGGGTATGTGTAAAAATACACCCCAAAACACATTATACTACTTCTCCTGAGTACAGCGGTACCACATATGTGGCACTTTTTTACACCCTAAGTACGCTAAGGGGCCCAAAGTCCAATGAGTACCTTTAAATTTCACAGGTCATTTTGCGACATTGTTGGTTTCAAGACTACTCCTCACGGTTTAGGGCCCCTAAAATGCCAGGGCAGTATAGGAACCCCACAAATGACCCCATCCAAGAAAGAAGACACCCAAAGGTATTCCGTTAGGAGTATGGTGAGTTCATAGAAGATTTTATTTTTTGTCACAAGTTAGCGGAAAATGACACTTTGTGAAAAAACACAATTAAAATCAATTTCCGCTAACTTGTGACAAAAAAATAAAAACTTCTATGAACTCACCATACTCCTAACGGAATACCTTGGGGTGTCTTCTTTCTAAAATGGGGTCATTAGTGGGGTTCCTATACTGCCCTGGCATTTTAGGGGCCCTAAACCGTGAGGAGTAGTCTTGAAACAAAAATGACCTGTGAAATCCTAAAGGTACTCATTGGACTTTGGGCCCCTTAGCGCAGTTAGGCTGCAAAAAAGTGCCAATCATGTGGTATCGCCGTACTCGGGAGAAGTAGTATAATGTGTTTTGGGGTGTATTTTTACACATACCCATGCTGGGTGGGAGAAATACCTCTGTAAATGACAATCTTTTGATTTTTTTTTTTACACACAATTGTCCATTTACAGAGTTATTTCTCCCACCCAGCATGGGTATGTGTAAAAATACACCCCAAAACACATTGTACTACTTCTCCCGAGTACGGCGATACCACGTGTGGCACTTTTTTGCACCCTAACTGCGCTAAGGGGCCCAAAGTCCAATGAGTACCTTTAGGATTTCACAGGTCATTTTGAGAAATTTTGTTTCAAGACTACTCCTCACGGTTTAGGGCCCCTAAAATGCCAGGACAGTATAGGAACCCCACAAATGACTCCATTTTAGAAAGAAGACACCCCAAGGTATTCTGTTAGTAGTACGGTGAGTTCATAGAAGTTTTTATTTTTTATCACAAGTTAGCGGAAATTGATTTTTATTGGTTTTTTTTCACAAAGTGTCATTTTCCGCTAACTTGTGACAAAAAATAAAATCTTCTATGAACTCACCGTACTACTAACGGAATACCTTGGGGTGTCTTCTTTTTAAAATGGGGTCATTTGTGGGGTTCCTATACTGTCCTGGCATTTTAGGGGCCCTAAACCGTGAGGAATAGTCTTGAAACGAAATTTCTCAAAATGACCTGTGAAATCCTAAAGGTACTCATTGGACTTTGAGCCCCTTAGCGCAGTTAGGGTGCAAAAAAGTGCCACACATGTGGTATCGCCGTACTCAGGAGAAGTAATATAATGTGCTTTGGGGTGTATTTTTACACATACCCATGCTGAGTGGGAGAAAGATCTCTGTAAATGGACAATTGTGTGTAAAAAAAAAAAATTTAAAAATTGTCATTTACAGAGATATTTCTCCCACCCAGCATCGGTATGTGTAAAAATACACCCCAAAACACATTATACTACTTCTCCTGAGTACGGCAATACCACATGTGTGGCACTTTTTTGCAGCCCTAACTGCGCTAAGGGGCCCAAAGTCCAATGAGCACCTTTAGGCTTTACAGGGGTGCTTACAAATTAGCACCCCCAAAATGCGAGGACAGTAAACACACCCCACAAATGACCCCATTTTGGAAAGTAGACACTTCAAGGTATTCAGAGAGGGGCATGGTGAGTCCGTGGCAGATTTCATTTTTTTTTTGTCGCAAGTTAGAAGAAATGGAAACTTTTTTTTTTGTCACAAAGTGTCATTTTCCGCTTACTTGTGACAAAAATTAATATCTTCTATGAACTCACTATGCCTCTCAGTGAATACTTTGGGATGTCTTCTTTCAAAATGGGGTCATTTGGGGGGTATTTATACTATCCTGGAACTCTAGCCCCTCATGAAACATGTCAGGTGGTCAGAAAAGGCAGAGATGCTTGAAAATGGGAAAATTCACTTTTTGCACCATAGTTTGTAAACGCTATAACTTTTACCCAAACCAATAAATATACACTGAATGGTTTTTTTTCTTATCAAAAACATGTTTGTCCACATTTTTCGCGCTGCATGTATACAGAATTTTACTTTATTTGAAAAATGTCAGCACAGAAAGTTAAAAAAAACATTTTTTTTGCCAAAATTCATGTCTTTTTTGATGAATATAATAAAAAGTAAAAATCGCAGGAGCAATCAAATTAGCACCAAAAGAAAGCTTTATTAGTGACAAGAAAAGGAGCCAAAATTCATTTAGGTGGTAGGTTGTATAAGCGAGCAATAAACCGTGAAAGCTGCAGTGGTCTGAATGGAAAAAAAGTGTGGCCGGTCCTCAAGGGGGGTAAAGCCCACGGTCCTCAAGTGGTTAAGGGGGGGGTAAGGCTGGGTCATCAAGTGGTTAACATCTGGTAAACGAGAAAGGCATAGCAGCATTGGGCGAGCTATGCATTTATAATACTACTGCTTTTTATGAAGTGACGTAGCATGATGACACAAACATTGATATAAATAGTACCAGTAACATTTTAGATGTTCCCTGTGTTTTTGTTTTTTTACTCATATTCAGTGTAAGGGTTAATAGCCCACTGCTTTAAAACACAGTCACTCTCTGCAGTCAGATAAAATGTGTATGGGGTTGTGATGACTGTATTCTGAGCAACCTTAACACCTTGTCACTGCTGTCTAGTAAACCTGTCAAACTGTTCTGCTCTGGTGGGTTTTTGCAAAACACATGGAACTGTTGCCCATCTCTCTC